>NC_090733.1:157351911-157381911 GCF_036898095.1 Palaemon carinicauda | reverse complement strand
AGATTCTGGTTTCTTTACTCTATTTTACGCCTCATTCAAACGCCAGCCTCTACCTTTTTTTCTGGAAAGAAGAGGAGATAGCGGACCACGAATACATCTGTTAGCTAACGAGCACACAGCCCCCAGAAAGGAAGTCCTTAGAATGTTGGGAAGGAGGACGACTAGACGCTAAGTTTTTTTTTCCTCGTTATAACAAATAAGAAATTCAGAATGATAAAATGTTTATTGCTGCCAGAGAATATGTAATTCCTAACACGTAGGAAATCGTATAAAGTTAACGTAGGTTGATGCTCAACATGATGACGACCTTCGAAATGTGTAAAATTCATTCAATATAAAGACGTTTAGATAACAATAAGCATTCATTCTACAGTATTTGAATGTTTAAAAGTTGAAAACATTCTTGTAAAAAGGAAGTCTGCACCTTAGTTTTCATAGCAAAACCAAAAATTAATGATGAAATATTGTAATCAAAAGTTTTTAATTTTTCCAGTTGTTTCTTAGTTCAGAGAAATAGAGTTGTGTGGTATAATTAAATATCAACACTATTGTACATCGAAACAGGGATTGTACAATTCTTTCTTTAACATCGCTTATAAATATCAACTATTTTTATTTTCATAATCCTTTTCTGTAGAATTTTAGAATTTATAGATATGAATATATAATCCTCATTTTTTCTCTCTAGATATAACTTTCAAAATCCTGTCTTTTGCAACATGTAATAAAAACTCATATTTTTCATGAAGGTAAATTCTGACTGCGATTGTGATTTTTATTTCAAAAGAATATATATATGAAAGAAAATTGCATATATCAATATGTATATATATATTGTATATATAAATATATATGTATGTATGTATGTGTATATATATATATATTTCATAATATGATATCAGGTATCAGATTGTAAACACATGCCTTTCGATTTCATATGCAATAACTACTTGTCAACAATATGTAGTTCTGAAGTGGTACTGAAATGATCTGATATTTATATAAACACACACACACACACACCTCACACACACACACACACACACATATATATATATATATATATATATATATATATATATATACATATTCATATACAATATGTCCGAAAACTCGAGTCTTGGTTTTAATGTCCTATTATAAAAAAATTAATGACTGTTCTGTAAAAAGAATTGCTCTAAATTATTTAGAAAATACACAATTTTTGCCTCGTATGCATTTTTTTTAGTTTGTGTGTTTTTGGCGGGAATCAGAGAAAATTCGTCAGCCGTCGGTCCCTTTAAATGACAGATGCGACGGATAAACTTTTAATTAATCAGTGCAGTCAAAGCACTGCCAACAATGGGTCGCTGTGGCATTTGATTTACCTTAATTAACATATCTTTAAAAAATCTTATAACTTTTTAAAAAAATCATAGTAAACTGAATGTGTATGAATAATGTATAATATTAATACAAAAACACACTAAAACCAAGACACGAATTTATGGACTCAATATATATACACACAAATTTATGAATTAGTGGTAAAATCACTACCCCGTAGGGTGCAACTTATATAGATATTCATAAAGCTCAGCAACTATCATCAATAATTTTCCTCTCTATGGCATACAGTTCTTATCCATAGAAACACGGCCTTTCTCTTCCAGAGAGTTGAATATGGGGCTATGGCGATATTGGAAAATTAGCTCAGTGCTTGGCTCAACAATCCACCACTTTGTAAGATAGCTACCGGCGTCAGCCAAGTTTAAAAAAAGGTAAGGATGTCATAAGCGTAGCAGCCTTATTTCTAAAAGCCTCAATTATAATATAAAAAGATTGTCCCCCTTTGCCTTTATATATGGTTGGCTTCCGAGAGGATTGAGTAAGCTAATGTAAAAATAAACATTCGATACATTAAGGATATTAAAGGTTCCTTTTATGGTCCCCTACTTTATTTCTTATTAAGAAGGTCAGTTTCATTGGATTTGAGTCGAAGTAGTGTATTTGTAAACCGCTGGGCCTACCTCAATGAATAATTAATCTTTTCTTATGTGATATCTCTCGACACTGGGTTCTTACAGTTGATTTTGTACATTTCTTTAATGCATTGTAAAGAGGGTTTTCATTTCGGAAAGGTAAATAAGGTATTTTTTTCAAGTTTTGCCACGATATGTATGATTAATCTATGAAATTGAAGATGTATAAGTATCATTACTTTGGTGTATAAATGTTTGTCTTGGTTCGAATAGCAAAGTAATCTCGTGCTCTTGTTTGTATATGATAACTCCAGCGATATATTTATGTTCCTAATCTAACGGTACTTAGACCAACATAAGCAACAGTGGCACAGAATAGCTTGCGATAGAAGTCTGTGGAGAAACCTGGGGAAGGCCTACATCCAACAAAGGACTTTTGAAGGCTGAAATGATGATGATGATGATGATGATGATGAATCTAACGGTAGGATGGCCTCCGCAGAAGTTACATAGTTTGCGTGTTACCTTTCTTGTAGTTAAACGACTATATTTTTCTCTACAAGTGAAACTCGAGGGTGGAAATCTTTATTCAACGACCTTATTATGATACCTTAAAAATCTTTTAAAATTTCTCAATTAGAACGATAATGTAATTAAAACTGTTTTCAATGTAAATAAATGTGAAGGAAGATTAATGCCTTATCTTGTAATCTCTCTGAAAAGAATGAAAAAAAAAAAAAAACACATCCCTTTGAAAGGATGTTTTTCTTCTTCGGTTAACCTTTCGTCTATTGTTTTGCTATTTTAAGATTATCATATTTTTTCTATCCTTTACAAAGGCAGGGTTCTTCTCCTATTCTTTTGATATCATTTGTATGCCTTCTTTGTTCTCTTGTCACTATTTTTTCAACTTATACACAAATTTCAAGCGTAAAACCACAGAAGTCTTTTTCTAAGAATAATGTTACCTTAATTTCACTTCAGCTCACTGAGATGTTTCTTGTTTTGTGCAAAAAAAAAAAAAAAGTGAAGTTTCTAAGCTTTTGCATTGTAGACCCAAACAACCTTGACTAGAGATATCCTTCAAATGCGAATAAGACTATTTCTTGATTGTCTTAGTTACTGTGATATTACTAAATGTGTACATTGCCTACGGATGTAAATTGCTTACTTTTTAGTACCAGGTTGTTTAGTAATACTAGTTTTATTCATGTTTTAAAAAAATGGCATTTTAACAGGTATTCAATGCACTTGTATTTACCACACTAGACATGGAACAGATATAAATGTCCCACATAGTAAATTCATTTCCAAATGTCTTTGTATTCTAAGTTCTCTGGTTTTATTGGCTTGTCAATTCGACGATATTAAACAACTGCCCCTTTGGTGAGGGATTTTTCATATTCTGAAACACGATGAAAAAAGAGAAGATAATGATAATAAAAATCTCCTCTGGGAGGGAGTGAAATGGTTTCAGTGAAAGGGTCGTTTGAGGTTGGGAATTTAGTAATAAACAAAAAGAGCTTATATTTCTTTTAGATTTTTAAAATAAGACTATGAAAACTATTTCGAAATATATTTTAATGATATAGACAGTTTTAGAATTTCTGAGATTTAGCTATTGAAAAAAATATTGCATGCGTAGTATCACCAAGAAACGTTAAGCTAACATCATTACTTTTCATAGAAAGAAGGTTAGATCATTATTATAAGTGCACTTATTAGGATCATGTAATGTAACTTTTAAAAGTTTTGTTTGTATATTTTAGATGGCAGTATTTTAGCAAGTGTATAGGCAATAGGTATGTTCTCTGCAATATGGACGAAACATGAAAATTTAATGCAAAAAACATACGTGGTTGATATATCGATAATGGAATTGATAATTCCATTTCTAGGTACTTCAACTCGTTCATATATCTCCTTGTTAAATTGTTTTTACTGGTGTTATTTTTCCATGAATATTGCAGCTCTTATGATAGCTTCATGAAATCCACACATGAATCTTCTTATTTAGAGCAAACAGGTATTCCATTGATCTGGCACACAATCTGTTATTTTTTTTTTTTTTATTTCAGTGTAGATTTTCCTTGGATTGTAGTAAATAAAGAAACCAGCATGGACAACCACACTCACACCCAAAAAATCAAAAGATTGTAGAATGTACTCCATAGTTTGGACCTTTGAAAATATCAAAAGAACTCATAACTCTGCACTCAATGTGTATATAAATCTTAGTGTTTATGCATAATTGCTTATTATAGTTTTCTCATGAACCTGCATGCTCGATTAAAAAGTCCCCCTTTAAAATCGTGAAATGGAATGATCGTGGTATTGCCACAGATAAACTTATCTTGTTAGTAAAAATATGAAGTGATTTTCTTAAAACATACGTAATAAAAGAAATAAAACCGGGAAAAGTAATTTTTGTTGTTCTCATGATATACCCAAAGGAAAAGCTTAGGGTTTTTCACATAATCCTATATTTAACGTCATGACCTAATATGATTCAGATATATATCTTTTTCCTTTTTGAAACATTTGTGAAATTGACCTTTACTTATTCATTAGTTTTTATTGGTGCATTAAAAAAAAGACTTGATATAAGAAGCGCAGAAAATACATATATGCACCGAGAATTTTTTTTTACAGTTTCAGAGTGCCTGTCACACCCTCCAACAAACATTTCCTAAACCAGAATAAAAAAAGATACAGTTTGAAACTCATCTAGTAATCAGTTTATGCTGGGAATAGTTTCCTGCAGACTGGTATATTGACAGTAAAGACTTCAGGATTTCTAGAGTGTTGCGGACAAGTAATTAGGTTCATGAACAGTGGGTGGTTACGACTGTGAGAATTACTAGAGCAAATAAAGCCTCTATCTTGTAGCGGGGTTTCGCACAATTCTGTATTGCCAAGCTGCTCATTTTGAAGAAAGAAAAAAGTCTTTCCGTATAGCAAGAAATATAGAGCATTTTTCTAGCACTAATCCAATCTGCATTCACTTCTTTAAGGAAAGTTATAAATTTTCTGTGTCGTTGTGACTTATTAGCACCCCTGATTAAATTCACTATTCTGACCACATTCTGCAAGACATCTCTCATCTGCAATACTTTGCCACTTAATGTTCCTTGATGAATGATGCAGTATAGTGGGATACAATGAAACCCATTTTCTTTCAGTAACCAACCAATCCTACATTACTGCTAAATCTCTTGCATCTTCTTCTGCTTTGTCTACATCTTTTCCCCCTTCTATGTGGGGTCAATGTTTCTGGTCAGCTTTCTCCATCTACCTCTGCTAAATCTCTTGTATCATTTGTTACAACGCAAGAGTATTTTTTAAATCCTCCATATACGTTGACAACTGACTCCAGTGCTGCTTAGATATCTGAGCCTCCTTTGAATTTTCTGCCATATACTCGAGTAAAAAAGGCTCCAATATCAACACTAAACATTGAGATTTTATCTTTTTGAGAGTGAGACTTAGGTCAGCTTTCTGTCGAAGGTTAGATCTAGAAATTGCGTTCCTTCATTTTAGTCATCGCTTCATGTGCCGCAGAATCCTCGTCTACGAGTAACTGCTCAATGGATATTATTTCCAGTGCTTCGTTATATCTCTCAGTTTTAAAGAAAGATATTCAACAGTTACTCCTCTTGCGGCTGTTTGGTGGGATAATGACACTTTCAAATTTCATGGGAAATTTTAGATGATATTATTAACTTGAACTCCTAAGTGGCGATATTTTGATAAACGGCTGCTTTAATACAAATACCAATGGTGTCGTAACTCAACAGCAATAGAGAGAGAGAGAGAGAGAGAGAGAGAGAGAGAGAGAGAGAGAGAGAGAGAGAGAGATTAAATAAAGCTGTAACTAACCCATAAATTTTGCTATTGCATATAAAGGCACAAAAAGTTTGTTTTTAGTGTACAAAGTAAATTTGTAATACAAGTGATCGAGGGCCACAAATAATCAACCGGCGGACCACGTTTGGCCCGTTAGCCTTCAGTTGGACCAGCCTGGTTTATGCAGTTGATTAATGACAAGCGAAACGAATATCCGTAATATAGATATACTAAGGAAAACAACCACTGTGGAGGGAAATGTCTTGTTATTGAGAAATGTCGGGAAAAGCCTGTTTAATTTTAAAATTTTCTTGTGTCTTTTTCTATTTGGTGAGGTTCAAGAAAATAAATTGTAACAAATTATAAATACCGTTTATGGCTTAAAGCTATAGTTTTCTGTATTGATTTAGTAAAAATCAAAAAAAAAAAAAGTTAAAAAAAAAACAATTTCAAGCAGTTAACGAGGTGGAAATCACATTCTTGTAATCTCTCTCGATCATTCTGCAGTATGCCTATGTAATGAATCTTATTACCTCATATCAAATTCGAAATATCCTTACTTACACGTTTTTTCCCCCAAAATAGTCAAACTAAAGTTAACTATTTTAAGGCTGATTTTTTTTTTAATCTTAATAAGAGAAGGATTTTATGTTTTTAAAGTCTTTTAATTTTAAGGACTAATTATATAAAAGGTTACCTTATTTCATGGCTTAGTAAATACTAATCAAGTCTCGAGTAGCTATGCATTTCCAATAGTTATGCTAGGGACAACTATACTCAACGTAGTGAAAAATTACCGATATGGAGGGTATCTGGTTTTAAACGGATTCCAAGGTTGGTGTCATATCTCTTCAGATTACTGGCTTTCTTTTCTCCAACCCCGCTCCACCTCCTTACCCTTTGCCTTTGTCTCTTTCTCTCTCTTTCTGTATAAATTGGTGAATTTTCGAAATTGTATTCGAAATTATTCTAACTTTCGTTCCATTGGGGTAAAATTCAATGCGTGTTTTCGGTGAAATATTTCCCCTCATCCTTACCATGGCATATGAGCAAGGGCTCTTCCACGCATGTGACCTGTGACAGCACACTCCCCGGGGTGACATCATGCATGAAAAACGTAAAAATAAATGGATGGATATTGGTATAATACTTATCATAAAAACAGTAGCATGAGTATATGAGTGTTAGAAGGTATAACCAGAGAGAATTGGGGATAAACCGCAGAAGGAGAATAAGAGAGAGACATAGTAAGTTGGATGGGTTGTAGAGCGGGCCGGTTAACTGTGGAGAAGTGGCACCAGTGGGGGAATCCGTTTTAAACCAAATGCCCTACTCTCTCGTTCATTTTCGCTGCGTTGACTACAGTTAATTATAACCCTTTTTATACCCTGTAGGTAAACAAATTGATTTGTTGGAAGTAGTTCTAGTTACATAGTAGAAATGTAAGGATTTTTGATCCCCTGGAGACAGAAATGTGGTAAGGATTTTCATTTCCCTGGAGACAATGCGAATGTAAAAAGGTACAAACTCTGATCAGTAAAATTTGGTCCAAGCCATTCTATATCCGGATAGTTGAAGTCCTTATAAGCAATAAAAGCACCGTAGAATCTAAAAGAGAGAGAGAGAGAGAGAGAGAGAGAGAGAGAGAGAGAGAGAGAGAGAGAGAGAGAGAGAGAGAAGCATATCTCCGAGTAGGGAGTAGTTAAATTTCAAAGCTAATGAGTTGATATCATGATTGTAATTCCCACATAACGGTCATGCATCAGTAGTTTTACTGTATGTAGTTTTTTGTTTATGATAGTTATCCATCTTGCTAAATAGTATCAGTCAAACATATAATGGCGTTCTCTCTTTATATATCTAGGTAAAGTCATTCAAAACTGTTAGAAATTTGGAATAGATTTTTATTTAATCGAATATAGTCATAAAAATTTCTATGGTATGCAATTATCCTTTTACGTAACAAAATAAAGTTATTCATGGTAACTTCCGATAAACAAAACACTTGCAAACTACTAACTGGTTTTGGATGATAACATCACGGTAGACAGAACGCACTTCCTTTCATTCTTTGAATGGAATGGAGACCATTTCTGTAATTGATAACCAAACGTATCTCGTCCTTCAGACGAGAGTCCAATATATTGAACCCGTAATTCAAAATTAATTTGAGTTCTAATTCATTAACTTGAGGGCATTATAAACTATTCAGATTAGGAATATGCACTACTGAATTCTATACGTATTTAGAACAACATAGGATAATATAGGAGGATAGATATATGATAATCTAACTGCAATAGAATTAGGTTGCATTCATATACATAACAGAAATATAAGGCAATATGTAAGTGGTAAACCCTATAGAATAACTGAATGATGTTGGTCATAAAATATTTTATTATTAATTACTGTATTAATTTTCGAAATTAAAAAGGAAGAAAAGACGAATTTTTAGGAAACATTTGATTCAAATTATTATTATCATTGTTATTATTTATTTCTGATAAATATCAGTACTATTTTAGGCTACTGAATGTATTCAGGGGGCATTATTTTTTTTTTTATAAAAAACTTGAGTGGTCTTCTAACCCATCATTGTCTTATTTGAACCTCTAAAATAGAAGATAGATTTCTGCTAAAAGCTATTAATGTTAAGCTGAAAAAATTAGGAAAAGGTGAAGCGAAAGTGTTAAATCTATATTTTACAAATATTAATGTTACTAGCCTTGTTAATGTGGTGTGAATTATTATAGCATGAAAATCAGTGTTCTTAAACAAATAATATCTTGGATAAAATGCAAAGTAAATATTACGTACAGTACCTTAGTTGAGCTAATTATGTTGGCAATGGACCTCTCGTATGAAACTAGAATTATCTAGTCAGGTTACAAAAAGTGGGTGAATGAATAATAATTACGAACACAACCGTGAATAATTGGTAAGTATCACATAAGATAACGTTATAATTTGGTACTTTCGTTGATTAAATGTGGATTGTTTTCTTCATTATTGGAAATATCTGGAAAGGCAAATATAGCTTAGAAACAAATACATAAGTCGCCTTAATATACCGGTTTGCAAGAGATTACTGCCAACATTAGCTGATTTCTCTCAACTACTCGCCGAGTTTCACTCGCTGATCTTTTATTTTTTATTCTGGTTTAATAAATGATTGTTAAAGGGTGTTCGAGGCACACTGAAATCATAAGAAAGTTTTTCTATGCATAAATGTACTTTCGTAGCGTCTTATTTGAAAAAAAAATAGTCATTATGATATTACAACTACTTACGTAATATTTTCTTACACACAAGGTTGGTTGTGACGGATGGTATATATTACTATGATATAGATTAAACAACTCTCTCTCTCTCTCTCTCTCTCTCTCTCTCTCTCTCTCTCTCTCTCTCTCTCTCTCTCTAGAAAATGTATTCGCAAAGGTGTTCTCTCTCTCTCTCTCTCTCTCTCTCTCTCTCTCTCTCTCTCTCTCTCTCTCTCTCTCTCTCTCTCTCTCTGTTTACGTTCTTTTAAGCTTCAAAGATGAAACGAGATTTTTTTTTCAACAAGAAACGCAGAACGAAAAGGAAACATTTTAAAATATAGTGAGAGAATATTGGGGTCCGCTTTTGAAAGATAGAGAGGGAAAATGTTGTGTTTGGAAATATCGTGTTATCATCAAAGTAATTTTTTATATAAGCTATTTTGAATTAGAACTGCATTGATATGTACCCGTTTTACTTTTCTTGAGCCATTTTGTGACATTGATCTTGATAAGTAAATAAGCAAGTTCAGGTAGATCCTTAAATGTTGTGCTGTGGAATTTATTAAATTTATAAAAGAATATGATTATTGTAAATATATACTTAGGCTCTGAAATAAGTACAGTACATTATTTTATCTAAAATCCATTTTGATGTGTGCAGAAATGATTATTTTTTTAAACTGTAAAGATAGCCTTTGAAAAAGTTTAACAACTTCAAAATTCTGGAATATTTTTTTTCTTGGGTTATTTCCCAAAAGAACCATGCTGTTATGTTCTTCAATATTTAAAAACAAAAATATATTTATTATGCACGTAAAATTTCAAATAAGAACAAGAGCATAATATACAATATGCATTTAGATGATTTTCCTCACCTTCTATATTTCATAAATATTTGGTGTGAAACTTAACAAACTATGAATATTTTTAAGTGGAATACATAATAAATATTTCGTTAGTTACGAATCTCACTAATGTTCTGTCATTGTTGAATGAATGATATTTAATTTTGTATACTTTTTTTTTTTTTTTTTTTCGAGGGAGAGAGAGAGAGAGAGAGAGAGAGAGAGAGAGAGAGAGAGAGAGAGAGAGAGAGAGAGAGAGAGAGAGAGAGAGAGAGAGAGAGAGCTTTCATTTAAAGGTGAACATAGAATTTTGTCTATTCGCACAGGTTGACTGGTGTTATCTCATGTCATATTATTTCTATAATAGATAAGTTTACTAAATCTGTCTTCCTTTTAACAGATTATCTAAATATGGAAAGAATTTTTGATCCTGATGGATGCATTTTCATGGCGTGTGATCGTTAAATTTAAAGTATAAGCATTTGAATTGATTACGATATAATAGAAGAAAAAGCATTTGCTTTATATTTATACATTTATATTTTTAAAGGCGAGAGTAACCCAGAATTTTCACGATCGTCGTTAAAATAACCAACCTTCTACCATGCCCCAACTATTTCTAAATCATAGTGGTCCAGTATCCATTTTCAGCTCCCTTCCTTCCATTGAGGCGGAAAGGACCAGATTTAAGGGGATCGGCGTGCCGAGTAGATCCAGAGAGGGTTTTGGAGCTCCATCCAAAAACTTTTCCAAGACGAATCCCTTCCTTCTGCAAAGTTTCTTAGGTCGTTTATCAGAAAAGAGCTAAAAACAAAATAACTACTGAAATGTGATATCTTTAATTCAACCTTTGCATATTTGAGATGTTACTGAAGTATTCCCTATCAGGGAGTGAATTTTGTATTGAGACGTTATTAATCCAGTGATTTTTATTTTTCATTATCAATTGTCAGAGCGTAAAAGAAGAAAAAATTAGATTGCAATGAAGACTCTTTAAGATCTTATAATCCGTATATAAGAAAATGTGAAAAAGATTGGGATTTCATCTATAGAGTATCATCAAGAGAGAGAAAGAGAGAGAGAGAGAGAGAGAGAGAGAGAGAGAGAGAGAGAGAGAGAATTAATTTAAAGGTGGTCTATTTAATTTATTTATTATAGCACTATATAGCATCCGTCACAACCAAACTTCAAGTATTACGGAGGTAGTTGTAATGTCATAATGACTATTTTATATATAAGAGAAAATATTTTGAGAAAGTTGATAAAATGGACCAGAATAAGACAAAATTTAGAATTTTTCATTGATTTCAATGTAATTTATTCTAACAACTTGCAAGTGAATAGGTGTTGAGAATATAAGCCTAGTTCAATAAACATCATTAAATGGAGGAAGGGGAATTTTCTATTCTACCATCGCTTATTAATAAAATACTTAATTTATCTATTTTCAGAAGGCATTTTACTTACTCGTACTTAATGGGAGGAAATACATTAGCTCCCGCGCCCCCCCCCCCCCCAAAAAAAGCTGAATTCTCAACAGGGAGGACCAAAACAAAAAAGTAAAACACTTGAGCTTTCTATTACATTAGGCACATCGACCTACGGTTTTTTTTTTTTTTTTAGAATAATGGTATTTTAGGAAGAGAGATAATATGCCTAAGAATATTAGATGTTTACAGCCGCATCAAAATTCCTTTTCTTGATGTTTGTGCGTTTAATTAGCCACAAATTTCTTTGTTGAGAAAGATCTCATTTCCTAATGATCAGAGAACCAGAAGTATCTCTGATATTTGTTCATGTGTTCATGCTAAAAAATATAATTTTATTTTCATAAAGCTCCAAGGTTTGTCTCATATTATAATTGTCAGGAATAATTACTACACTATGTTGAATATTACATATTGGTATGGTTTGAGATGCTTAATCTTAGAATCTGAATCGTATTAAAGTGTTATTTCTCTGCCGAGAAGCTATATAAGGCTATGTTGCTAATATTTAGGTGCATTTTGTACACATTTCTGTATGAGTACATTCAGACGTTAGATCTTTTGATTTGCAGGCTACGGATCGCTTTTGATGGCAATATAAATCGTAGCAAGTCGAAAACAAAGTAATTCATAAATCACTATTTCCAAGCATCCTCTTATTTTTTTTCTTTCTTTTTTTTTTGTGTGAAAGAACATTGGAAAAAGATTTTCAAATATTACTACGATTCCTTACACTACTATAGTTTTGACTGACATTAAAAAAGTGGAGTTAAGAGCGCGAATGAAAATATTCATAGCCAGCCCCCAGCGTAAATCTATGTCGGTTTTAGGTGAAATAGGCAGAACCTTTACTATGCTGAGTGGTTCTCCGTTCATTTGATAAATCACGTTGCAGCATCTTTCACGTCAGTGGAAATGGCAGGAAAATAAATTGATGGGAGTAAATAGACGCATGTCTTGGCCACTAAAAGAAGAGAGACGATGTTTGTGTGCAGACGTAATCTACTGAAATGTGATTCTGTCCGACCGTGTAATTTAAGCATCAATAGAAATTGGCCCATAATTCAGTGGGGAAGATATTAGAATGAAAGACATAGAAAGAAAAGGGCCAGCGTTATATTACTTTATTCTACATTTTTTAAGTTTTTAACGAGTAATGATTAATCTCTCTCTCTCTCTCTCTCTCTCTCTCTCTCTCTCTCTCTCTTGTATATATATATATATATATATATATGGATAAATATCAACACAACATAGTGTTCAAATAGAAATAAATTTCTAACTCATACTTGGGATCGAACGCCCAAGTATGAGGTAGAAATTTAATATTATATATATATATATATATATATATATATTGAAAAAAATGATTATGCTACCTCTCCTGACTTACGCATAAAAAACAACGAGCCATACTAAGCCCTTAGAACATAAGCTAATATTATTTCAAAGAGTTATTGAAAGAATAATGATGGGAATAACACTAAGGGACAATAAATGAGCTACATAGATAAGAGAGCAAACTAAATTAGTGGATAGCCTAGCATGTAAAAGAAAGAACTGGACATTGGCTGGATATGTAATGAAAATGACAAATAATATATAGACATGAAGAACAACAGAATGTGTCCGTAGTGGGGGCAAAAGAAGCAGGAAAAGGAAGAGAAGACGATGCATTGACAAACTAAGCAAATTAACTGGTATGGACTATGGCCTGGCATATAATGACCTTAAACAGCCGCGAGTGGAA
Source organism: Palaemon carinicauda (assembly GCF_036898095.1). NCBI lineage: Eukaryota > Metazoa > Arthropoda > Malacostraca > Decapoda > Palaemonidae > Palaemon > Palaemon carinicauda. The sequence goes on along the minus strand of NC_090733.1, from coordinate 157,368,759 downwards.
GGACATATCTGAGGCCTTTCTCCTGGAGTGGATGATATATATATATATAATATATATATATATATCTCAGAGAGCAATCAAATACAAAGCTGTTTTAAGATTGTTTACTTATTCTTCATGTGACCATTACCCAATCATTTCTCCCTTTCCCCAAGAGCACTAGATTATTCATTGCGACTATTATTGCAGGGAAATTCCAAATCCCTTAATGATCCCAGAAGCGAAAATAAAAAGCTTTCACCTAATGAATCGCAAATAGTGTTATGTTTCATGTGTTGCAGATAATTTTGTACGTTTTATGTGTCCTAGCTAGAAGCGCCATTAAGCCAGTGGATTTTTGCCTCTTTGTAAAACGCAACTACTTTTCTGTATTTTTATTTCAAGCGTTTATAATGCACTTATAATTTATCTTATCAGTCATCTAATATCTCTTTTGCATGATAAATGTGTCAGTGAATGAGGTCGTGACTTTTCCAATTTTGCAACATTATTCACATTCATCTTTATTTCTAACCTTTGGTTATAAAAAGCAAGAGTAAAATTAAAAAGTATATTTATGGATAAGGAAATGAGGATTAATTAACTTATAAGGTAAGGAGTAATAATACTGTGAAGTAGAAAATGCAACTAAGACTAGCATCAAATGCCAAATGACCAAATGAAAACAAATGCTTCATTAGCACAATGAAATTGGATTTCAAGGACTCCATTTACATTGTAGTTTCTCTGAACTTAGGTAAAAAACTGATTTTGTTATGATTTATGACTGTACTTTTTTACTTTTTATCCTTTTCTTGTCGTCATTTTCAATATTGATTTTAGGAATTGTGTGTACATGATCGATATAGTGTGTGAAACAGAACAAACATACTTTCCTATAATTATTATCAATGTGTTCCGTCAACTCATTGAAACCCTTTTCTAGTTCAACTGGGTAAGTAGTCTTAGTTAAAGTAATAAATATCCTATTCCAATAAAACCAAAGAATAGGAATACAAAAAATAATAAGACAATATAATGTAGATATTTCCTATAACTGGATGTTTTGATTCATTAATAATATCGCTTTTGTAGTTGCCATTTTCTTACAAATTAGAATTTTCTCAATATTTCATTAGTTACATCGGTCATGAAATATATAATTCTTTTATATTATATGGAAATTTTCCTCATAGAAACCTTGGATCAGGGGATTAATATGATGGAATTAATAACAAATAAGCAATATTTACATAATTGATAATTGATTATTGAGAATTGTCAACGAAAAATAGTTCTGCTATTTATATCAGAGGTCTTAATTGTAATGTGGTCTGCAACAGTCTTACATAAAAAAGTCCATCTATTATCTGTCCCTCACATATTATTATTATTATTATTATTATTATTATTATTATTATTATTATTATTGTTATTATTATTATTATTATTATAATAATAATAATAATTATTATTATTAGTGTTACCTAAGCTACAACCTTATTTAGAGATTCGAGATGCTATGAGCCCAAGGGCTCCAACAGGGTAAAATAGCCCAGTGAGGAAAGGAAATATGGAAATAAATAAACTAAAAAAGAATTGATGACCAACTAAAATTAAATATTTTAAGAGCAATAACAACATTAAAATAAATCGTTTGTATATAAACTATAAAAAACAAGAGTAAGAGAAATTAGATAGAACAGTGTGCCCGAGTATACCTTCTTATGCCTATCCTTATTTTAATTTCGATCTCATGTCCTGGGGAAACACTTACAGTTTGTCTTAAGTACGCATATTCATTAACAACTTCTAGAGGTTCGTCCATAAACCTTATTTGTTGTCTCTGCATTTTATCTAAACATTATCTTAGTTTTACTTATGTTAATTTTTAGTCTCACATTTCTACTTTCTCTTTGCAAATCTTTTATCACCTTCAAGTTAACACAAACTCTGAAATAACCTTAGGATCCACAGCTAGTAATAATTTATAATCAATATAAACAACGATGTGGAATTCATTTAAATGCATATGATTATGCCATGAAATAAGTCTTAAGAATAGAATATAAATCATGAGTCATTCTTAACGCTTTCTGCTCGGAGTACATACTTTTATATATAAAGTATTATATTTACTTCTAATGCTTAACGTACCATTAGTATACAAGTCTTTTAACAAGCAGCAGACATTCCTTAAAGGAAGTCAGAAAATGTAAAGAATACGGGATTTACATTGTTTTCCTTGAGTCTGCAGGTAAAAGACCTCTCTGCAAATTAATACTTACACAGTCCAATGATATGTTGTACTAGAGATGATTATGTTTAATGCAAGTAAGCACTAGGGATTTCTTTGAAAAAAAAAAATAATATGAATTAAATTCGCCTAAATCTTTCACTAATGGCGGAGATATGCGCAATGATCCCAACCCAGTGGAGCAGCTTTGTATTAGATTGCTTTCCGAGAAATTAAATTTTTTTGGTTTAACACGTTTTTATCATTACAAACAGAGTTTCGCATCGTACAGTAGTTTTGAAATAGGTGTCCAATAAACTTCTCAGCTTTAAAGGATTATTTGTGATTACTATCACAGATGAATCCATCAAAATTGTTAATTCCTTTATAAGTTCTCAGATTTATTGGCCTTTGGATAATTTTCAAGTTGGTATTAGAACAATTCTAATTTAAAAGTTAATTCCATCGAATATCAAACGTAAACATTAAAGGCAGTACTCCCATGATACATTTTACTTATTGTTAGAAATGATTTACAGTACATGCATTTTACTCACAGTTACGTATTGTGTGCTAAAATAAAGAAATACTATTGATGATTAGTCTTTTATCTCCTCTGATGCGTATGAATTTGCTGCTCCTTACGTAGGAAAACGTAATTAGAAATTATGTTAATTACAGTTCTAGGTGATGACACCATTAATACTGCAATCTATTTTTGAGTCATATGACCAGTCATACTTATTTTGTATGTATTTGCTTAAAATTTCTTATTTGCCTATATATTTAGGTAAATTTTTCATCTTATAGATATCCATATATGATTAAATTTAGCAGGTTATGGAAGAAGTGTCAATGTAAATATATTCGTATGGATATTTTTTTCCTCACAATTAGCAAGGAAAAGTAGAGAAAGATTTGGAAACGTGTTGTTGTGAAGCAAAAATGCATACTAAATTTGGAGGACAGGATCGAAAATACTTATGGATGTAACTAGCATGAATCCAATCAAGGGGAAAAAACAGGGAGAAAGAAATTTAACAAAAGAAAGACTATCAATCATGTGACGAAGGAATGATTTAATGATGCCAAAGATATTGAAGTTTTTAAAGGTATGATTTCCTTCTGTTACATTTTTTCCATTCATCGTTCTTTTTTTATTTTTATCTTGTTGATAGTTATGTGTTTTCCACATTCTTTGCTCTTATGATGTCTATTGTATTTTGTATTGCAGTTCATAAGTTTGTTGAAAGCTTATAGAAGTATTTGCTTTCAGGAACAAATTATTTCGATTGTAAATAACAATTCTTTCTTTGAAGAATTGTAATTAGCTTATTTTACTTAGCAAACCAATATTCTGGTTAATAATTTTTTTTACAATTCATATTTACGCAGGAGGGCAATTTGAATTTGCATTTACCGCCATCATACTAGTTATATGAAATGCCTAATCTGATATTTCTTCTATAACCTAAACTTTACTCTCCAAACCAAAGGTTTAATCAACGCTAACATTTCTCCACGTTTCTTTTATGTATTTTCCGATTTTATTCCTCTTTTTATAAATATTTTTGACTCTTTACCTAGTATTTGAATGTCATCGATATCATAAAGCCACGCTGTATCATCTACAATCATATCCTGTTCACACTCCACCCAGGGTTGTTGGCATTATCTGACTTACTCGATCATTATCCTTCTGCTTCTCATCACTCCATCCATAAAAATTAAGATCACTTACCATGGGTATTGCAGTAAATCATCACCTCTTGTATCGTGTATTTATAATTGTTATTTCATAGCATATGGAGCCCCAGCATATTTGGATGATTATTTTTTCCATTTATTCATTTGTATATTTATTTATTCATATATTTTATATCACATTAATCCACTGGAACCGTACCTAATGTCTAGAATATACTTTCTCCACCTCTTGTATTAGTGTTATTAGTTATATATATATATATATATATATATATATATATATATATATACATATGTGTGAGTATGTATGTATTATGTATGTCTGTCTGTCTGTATGTATGTATGTATAAAGCCTCCTTCCAAGGCTCTTTCTCATCCGCTTTCACATCAATTCCTCTTCGTTGATTTTCTAATTCGTTGGTCACGCATAATTCTATTTTCGTACTCTAATCTATAAATATATGAAGGAGTCGAAATATATATATGCATTAAAGTTTTATATTCCCAGTGCATATAATGCCCGGAATTATGTGGGGGTTTTATTTTACCATTTCTGAGGTAGAGACTCAGTGCAGTGGAAGGCATTGGTGTCGATGATATTTATTTGTGTGTGTACATATTTGTGTGGGTTTCTTTGCTATTCTTATCGAGAGAGAGAGAGAGAGAGAGAGAGAGAGAGAGAGAGAGAGAGAGAGAGAGAGAGAGAGAGATCTTCATAATAAATTAAATTATTTCAAGTAGTTGTTGGTACAATGCGTATCATTGTTTTATAAAGTAACTATATAATGTTTATGTTTCAGTTAATTGTAGGATATTTACAGGTTTTTTCTTTCCTATTTCAGTAAAACTAAACTAAAATCATTTTTCATTGTCCAAAATTAAATATATAGTTATATTTAGCTCGTGATAGTGTGACGATGGCAACTGCAAGATAAATTCGTATATACTTACAAAGTAGAGTAACTCTTTTCATTTTGCAATTAACTAACATAGTTTTAGCACTGAATTCTAATACTGAAGTAGAATGCCGCAAATGGATGCTCTTCGTTTTTATCATTTTAAATCACATATTTTTTACTTTGAAAACTGTTTTTTTAGAAAAGAGAAATTCTAATTATATATACGTTTCACTCTTGGTCATTTAGTTTCGCTGTGCTCGGCCCACAGGGAAATGGGGGCCAAATTTACATAACTGAAATGTGTGTTTAAAATTGTTTATGTAAATTTTTGAGTTTTTAATCCATGGTACTAATTTATATAAAATTATCTCTCTCCTTCCCCCACTCTCTCTCTCTCTCTCTCTCTCTCTCTCTCTCTCTCTCTCTCTCTGTGCTGCACTGAAAAAGCTTTGATAGTAAACTATTCATATAATATAAAATAGAGACAGATTAAAATTATATTTAGATGCAAAATATGATACACACACACACACACACACACACACACACACATATATATATATATATATATATATATATATATATTATTTATATATATGTGTGTGTTTGTATGTGCGTGTGTATACTAGTTCACGCAACCCGTCAAAAATAACGGTTAAATACTTAGGTAAATATGCACACACGCACGCACAGATTCGGTCCTCCCCATCCCCTCCCCCTTTCCTAACTACAATACGCTAGTTTGGACAATTTGTGGGAGATTGTTGTTTTTGAAGTGGTTGTCCGTCAGCATGACAGCAATTATATATATATATATATATATATATATATATATATATATATATATATATATATTGTATATACAGTATATATATAATTATTGTGTGTGCATATATATATATATACACACACACACACACATATATATATATATATATATATATATATATATATATATATATATATATAGCCAGACACTTGCTCCTTATAATATAGGGTATATACTATATATATATATATATATATATATATATATATATATATGTATATATATATGTATATACATATATATATATATATATATATATATATATATATATATATATATATATATATAACTTTTGCAAAAGTTAATCTTTGTAACATCGATGGTGCCTGTACCTTACCCATACAAATTTCCTTTTTAAAGAAATATTTGAGAGAATCGTAGTATCTGTATAACATTGAGTTTGATATAAAAACAATATTTGTAACAAGTCAGTGGCGCTTGTGTAATAGGTTGGACAAGGCACCAGATACCCGTTGAGATACTACCGCTAGGAGTTATTGGGTCCTTTAACTGGCCAGATAGTACTACGGTAGATTCTTCTCTGGTTACGGCCCATTTTTTTCTTCACTACACATACGCTTAATAACTTGCCTATTGTCTACACATTCTCTTCTTTCCTTATTCACCTGACAGCACTGAGATAACCAAAAAAATTTTCACTGTAATTGTTCAATACCTACTTTTTACTTCGTAAGGATAGAAGAGGCTCTTTAGATATGGTAAGCAGCTCTTCTAGGAGAACACTCCAAAATCAAATCATTGTTTTCTCATCTTAGGTAGTATCATTGCCTCTTTGCCATGGTTTTCTTCTGTCTTGGGTTAGCGTTTTCTTGTTTGATGGTATACACAATCACACTACATGTACACATTATTCTATTTGCATCCTTATTTCTTTTTCTCACTGGACTAATTTTGTTGTTGTAGCCTTTTGAGTTATAGAATCCCTCTTATTCAACGAGAATTGTAGCTTGGCTAATAATGATAATGATGATACTAATAAAGAATAGATGGTCTAATCACACTTGTATTAATTAGAGGGGTTTGGAGATGAAAGACAGATGTTTCACTTAGATTCGTAAAGGATACAACTCGAAACTTTTTATCTGTGTTCATTTTTGATCATTTCATTGAAGAAAGATCGTGTACAAATTTGTTTCAAGGCCTATATTAATATCTCTCAAAGAGGAAAATTGTGAAATGTATTGCAATATTCACAAGAACTCTATGAAATACCCTCCTACTGGTGACGGGTGAGTTGTTGGTAAAGGTAACGTGAAGGAAGAAGTGGAAGAACTTGTATCAACTAGGTTGCCATGAGAGATGAACTCGAGCAATAATAACGACATCCAATCTCAATATTCCGGCACAATATGCCTTTAATGGAGAAATTCTATTAAATTCCATGCTGTTTTTGTTTGTGCGATCTTACGTTTCTGGAAATCTACATGTTTTTCAATTTCCAAGTGGCGTCGAAGAGCATTTCTGAAACGTTTTGAGAAAACGAATTTTGTATCAGGAGGGAAAATACAACTAATGGATAAGTTACGAAGTATCAAAGAGAAGAGATGCAGTAATTTTGAGCTTTAGTTAGTAGTAGTAGTAGTAGGAGTAGTAGTAGTAGTAGTAGTAGTAGTAGTAGTAGACAATTTCATAACGTTTCTTGGTAGATTGGACAATGAATGTTCGTATAGATAGATGTTATTGTATTGCATAAATGTTTTAGAGAAATGGTAATTGATGATAGTAAATGGAAGAATCGATGAAGGAATGAACATGATAGAACCTCAGCAGATGAAATTCATTGCAGTGAACTAGAAGATTATGCCTGTGTGGTTTGGGTTGTTGATAATTTGAAATTATTCCAACCAATCTAAGTATTTAGTCTCTCTCTCTCTCTCTCTCTCTCTCTCTCTCTCTCTCTCTCTCTCTCTCTCTCTCTCTCTCTGTGTGTTCAAATATGATCATAATTTCCTTATATGAAATTTGCTGTATTACGTCAGAAATACTAAATGGTATTAATCAATCAATCTCCTCTCGCTATTATTGTCTTGAATATGGTGGATGTATATTGATCATTCACTTTTCATTATGATAAAATTCCATTTGGAAGTATAAGAAAATTTCTGATTCATGCCAATGAAATCATCTTGGGGAGGAAATTAACTGTGAAATTGAATACATTCAAGGCAAATAAATGTGGCAGTCGCATAAAACTAAGGCGATCCATCGCAATAAACAATGCAACATGCAGATAGGATCTCCAAAGAAAAAGTTTTCCAATAGGCAGCATTGACCTGAAACAGGAGTTTCAACTGGGATTTGGGAAGAAACTTCTTCCCGAGTTTTGCAATTGCTTGAAGTAAATTTCCTTCTCGTTTTCCCTTGGATCTAATTTCAGGTACGAGTCAAGTAAGGTATTTTCATGACGAAAAAAAAAATAATATTAAAGCTAAAACCTTATTTTTTTTTCTCTTTCAAAATTGCCTTTATAATATTTATTGAACCTGTGGAGGTCATTGTGAAGTCATATGCACGTTATGAGGCGTCATTTTACTATTTAAATATGATTTATTGAAATAATTATAGTCTGGTATGTTCATTGACATAACGTCATCTATAGTATTTATTTCCACACATCTTTACAAAAATGTATTGATGTCCTACAAAGATACACCGACCTGCACACACAGATATATATATATATATATATATATATATATATATATATACATATATATATATATATATATATATATATACACATACATATATATACATATATATATATATATATATATATGCATACATATTGAGGAACCATTGGGAAAAATCTAAATTTTATGTAAATCTAGACAGGTTTCGTCTATTTGTTTAGACCCCACCTGAGACTTCTAAAATCTAGAGGACTGTTAGTTTTAGTTGTTTTAAAATTCAGAATAATCAATTATCTGAAATGCTATTACTTGGAGTTCATTTAGTTTATGATTTAGATGTTTTTAAGAGTAATAATGACCAGATTCGAGAGGGTAACAGAGTTATGCAAAAAAAAAAGAAAAAAAAAATCTAGATTCAATAGTACGGAAGGTTTACAAAAATATAATTCTGTTACATATTTTAAGAGAATATACACTTCTTGCGAAAATTTTACTTAGTGCTAGTAAAGCAGCATCAGGCATGTTTTACTTTACAAATTACGTCTTAATCCATACTCGCCTGTGCTAAATCGTAAGAAATCTTAAAAGTATCATATTGAATTACACTAATAAAAAAGCCACTTATGTACTGCTACAGGCAGAGTATATGTCAAATTTATACAAATGATTTCGATCAACAAATCAATACACAACTTAATTTCGTTAACAGCTGGCTACATATAAAATATAGGCTTCGCAATTAGACCTAGTGGCAAATCAGTGATTATAAAGAGTTCTTAATTAGCACTTTTTTCTTTAAAACAATTAAAACACAAAAATGGTACTAGGCTTAGACAGTTATATAAACACTCAGGTAATGTGACGAGCCAAGAGTAGGTTGTGACTCAAAAGGCGAGATAAAAGCAACTGAGTAACTTTATTATAGAACATCGAGTTTATATACACACCAAGTCCCGGCAAGAAGGTCACAAAATACAACAGGCTATTTCTTGTCCAACCGGTTCTGTTAACATTTGACAATAAGAAAAGCAGATAGGTTGATGCAAGTTGCTGTTAGTGCGAGGGGAGAGCGAAGATACAAAGGATAGTATATACAAAAACGAGAAATGTTGTTACTATGTACGATCGTGTGACACACGGGTGGTACATGGCTCTCCCCCCCCTAAAAAGGACATACTATACATGTTAAATAGGGTGCCCTGATCTAGAGAGGCGAACTGTAGGCGGGTCATCTGGCAGAAGATAAGCAGGTTTTAGACAATCAATGGAGACTCAGTCTTCTTTGCCACGAATGTTTAATAGGAATGCTTTCGGATTGCTTCGAATCACAAGGAAAGGGCCTGTGTAAGGGGGCATTATCATTGGCTTGCTAGTGTCGTTGCGTAGGAAGACTTGCGTTGCAGAGTGTAAGTCTGTCGGTATGTGATGCTTCGCTGGGGGCTTGTAAGTCTGGCGGCATGGTGTATATTTTCCCATGACGTGACATATGCGCTGGAGATTGTCGGAGGAGGTTGCAGGAGGGAAAAATTCGGCAGGGACAACGAACGGGTCGCCATACACCATTTCAGCTGCCGAGACATCCAGGGCATCTTTAGGAGTGGTCCTTAGTCCTAGGAGGACCCAGGGAAGCTGAGTAAACCAGTTGGAGTCCTTGCAGAGGGACATCAAAGCTGCCTTGAGGGTGCGATGAAAACGTTCAACCATTCCATTGGCAGTGGGATTGTAGGCAGTTGTCTGATGTTTGGTGATGCCAGGAGATTCGCTAAGGATGCCCACAATTGAGAGGTGAAAGTGGTACCTCTGCCAGTAGTAATATGCTCAGGGATACCAAATCTTGCAATCCATCCTTAGAGTAAGGCTGATGAACATGAGGCGGACGTTGCAGTTTCCATGGAAATGGCTTCAGGCCAACGAGTGGAGCGGTCGATGACGGTAAACAGGTAATGATGTACTTGTGATGTGGGTAAGAGGCCTACAACGTCGACGTGAATGTGGGCGAAATGACGCTGAGGTTGAGGTAAGGTGCCCACTCCTGAATCCCTGTGTCGATGTACTTTGGAAGTTTGGCAAGAAGTAAAGGCGCGGACCCAATCCTTAGCATCCTTAGAAATGCCGTTCCAAATTAATTTCGGCTTCAGCAGCTGTGCAGTAGAACGGCACGAGGGATTGGAAAGGTCGTGAATGAGATCAAACACCTGTCGGCGCATGGGAGCAGGAATCCAAGGTCGCGGTCTACCAGTACTGACGTCACAGAGGAGGAGGGTATTGGAGTCGTCGAGGGGATGTTTTCCCAACGGAGGGACGTGCAGGATGTCATACATGCTTGATACTCTGGAGCTTGTCAATGGGCTTCAGCCAAGGCATTGTAATCCAATCCCAGTTGAATGGCAGCCTACGTGTTTCTTAACGGGGCATCGGCAACGGGATTCATTTCCCCAGGGATGTGTTGAAGGGTGCAATTGGGTTCAGCTACGGCGGATAGATGTCGGCGTTGACGGGTGGACCAGGCTTCAGACTGTCAAGTGAAAGCCTGCACCAGAGGCATGTGGTCTGTGCGAATGACGAAGGGCGTACCCTCTAGGAAATGGCGAAAGTGACAGACAGCCAAGTGCACCACCAGGAATTCGCGATCGAAGGTAGAATAACACGATTCTGCCTTGGATAGTTTTCTGCTGAAGAAGGCCAATGGGCTGGGCGAGTCGTTGACCATCTGTTCGAGCACTGCACCAATAGCGACGTCCCTGGCATCGGTGGAGAGAAGGAGAGGGGCATGTGGGACGGGAAAAGTTAGAGCAGCAGCGGTTGATAATATGAAAGAATAAAGGGATCAACAGCAGAATGTTAAACTTAACATTGTTTTTGCATTCGGAAGTATGTTTACTTAGAGAGAGCTGGGCCTTTGCGACGCAAAACTATTATTATAATATATAACCCCCTCTTAGGTAGGTATTATACAGCTGTGTCACGTGATACATCACACAACCTCGTTCCCTTAATGCTCTCGTAAGGAAGTAACTAAATATATTCCTATGGACTAGATAAAAACACTTTCACAAAGAAACCCCTATCTACTATGATATAACATAATTTTAGAATCGAGACCTTTCTCAAATGATGCCACTTTCTTTCTAACCTCCACCTACGCATTATTCTAGTCTTTCCGTTCATTCTAGAACCGTCTAGATTTCCTAAATTGCAATAAAAAAAATTACCTGTGCCCTACACCGCATTTGATCTTTATACGTCGTAGTAGATTCATTAGAAATTACAATGCAATTAAGTTTATGATATTCATAATACTGAGCAATTACATAACAATAACTTATTGATGATAATATTCAATGTATATTTTACTATTAGTACTCGTATCACTATACGGATTGTAAGATCTCAAGGCATACTTAATAATCCTCCCATTGATAGATTTTTCCTAACAGACTGAGATGGGGTCTTAAAAATAGATGGAACTACGGAACTGGCTACATGTCAGGACTCATATATTTTATTTTTCATAGCTAATTTTTTGCTTCTAATCCTTCCTCCTTTATATAGGTTTTATACACACAAAAACACACACACACACATATATATATATGTATATATATATATATATATACAGTATATATATATATATATACAGTATATATATATATATATATATATATATATATATTAGTTATTTGACATAAATGATTCCCGAGACAGAACAATGTACTAATCAATCGGCATTCAAAATTAACCATGTGAATCATATTGAACCCCTTTTCATTATTAAGTAGTCAAACTCCATACACACACTACCATTCACCTCAGTCTTATATGCATAATTGTACTCTCAGTCTACTTAAGACATCTTATTTTGATTATTTCTCTCTAGGTTATACTCTCTTCAAGAAGCCACTTTCTTCCGTTTATTTCACTTAAGCAAACCATTTTAAAACAGATTGTTCCATCCCCTCAACTGAACTAACCTAGTTTAGCATGCGTATGTACTTCTATTTTCTTTTTACAATTTCAATTTTTCTTACATCATATATACTTCGTAAACTTATATAGAAAACACCCAAAGAAATTTAAACCAATGACTTGAATCTCTCTCTCTCTCTCTCTCTCTCTCTCTCTCTCTCTCTCTCTCTCTCTCTCTCTCTCTCTCTATATATATATATATATATATATATATATATATATATATATATATATATATATATATATATATATATACATACATATACACACATACTGTATACATACGTGTGATACATGATCATATACATTTGTGATGATAGATATGCATGTGTTTGAGTGTTTTAGGCGTGTTAAGGTAAAAAAAAGAATTCGGTTTCATGCAATATATCTTGTAACAAAGATTAGTTTATGTAAGATAGATGACCTAATATGGCATCGGATTATAAGATTAAGAAAGGTGCAATGTTTTATGCCAGTAGTTTTACGCATGAGAATGGTAATTGCAGCAAGCATGAAATAACCCATAACTGATCCTATGTAATATTTGCCACAAGAGTTTTCTCGACAAATTTAAGTATTTATATCGCATTATCAAAGCTCTTGAAATTTGTAAAAGAAAAAAAAAGTTTACCATCGGTATACAGTTAATTGCTATAGTTTTTATGAATACATATATACTGTATATATATATATATATATATATATATATATATATATATATATATATATATATATATCGGTGTGTGTGTGTTTGTGTGTGTGCGTGTATGGTAATGGAGAATATAATGTGAAATACTTGATGTTTCTCTTAACTTCTTTTATCATTTCTTACCGCAAATAAAACTTAATTAGGTATATATATGTATCTTATATATATATATATATATATATATATATATATATATATATATATATATATATTTATATAGATATAGATATTTATATGTGTGTGTTTATAACATGAAAATAGTGTTTTCATCAGATGCCATTATACTCTAATTTATTAGGAGGTGAGTAAAGCCATAAGGACTTCCGTTTCATATGGTGGATCATATGGCGCAATAATTCTGGGAAAAATGGTGACGCGTTTCATTAAAAAGCCATTATAAACCTATTACAAGAAGCTACGTTTCTTTCCTCATGTAATAAACGTGAGATGTTTTACAGAAATATTGGGAAGATTTCTTTCATTTGGAGTAAAGTATGCTGCTTTAATAAAAACAAGTTGCAGCCGGGAGTAAATGGAGTTTTTGTTGAAATGATTATTAATAGAGGTTTTGAGGAAAAGTATGTTACATGTTTCGTGTAAGATTAAGTAATTATATTTTTAATGATAGCTTTCCACTGTTAACACTTAGAAAAGTATTCAAATAATCGTTTGATGTTAGAAATGAATAAGAAGTCGGATATGGTTTATAATTTAACATGGTTTCAAAACCTTGAGTGGTTGCTTTCATTTGTTATAATTAAGAAATTATCTTTTCATTAAAGCCCATTCCATAATAGAAATTGGGTTAATTACAGTTTTAAATCACCATTAAGCATTGACTTCATGCCTCCGGTAAAAATATGAAAGTAACCTGGTAATCTTTAAATGATTGATTTTGCTGTGAAATTTTTAATATTAATGCCATCTCTCTCTCTCTCTCTCTCTCTCTCTCTCTCTCTCTCTCTCTCTCTCTCTCTCTCTCTCTCTCTAAGAAAGTGAGTGGGAAAGGGATATTATAATTTGTCAGCCATTGTGTCAAGAGATGGATTTGCATATAGATACTCCCTTGTTATTTTTTAGTTTTACATTTCCACTCGAATTCACCGCTCTTAAAACCATGTAGTTCTACGTGTGTTGGCCCTGTCATGCATAACCAGACTTTGTACTCTGTGTTGTTAATCCTGACACACAAAGACTATTTTGAAGTCAGATGTGTAGCTCGTATTGTATCAACTGTAAAGTTACCTTTATTTTTACGACAGTATCATGTTCCGGTGACACGGAAATTTGGTTTGTTGCACTTTGTCCCAAACATTTTACTCAATTTCTTTTCTTCTTAGCTTTTATCGTTTCGCAGGATCTTTCCAAAATTATTAAACGAGTTTGGTCGATTGCAAATTATATTGTATGTTTTTTTTAATTATAATACAAATTTAATTTACCATGATCTAATGATTTGTAGTTATGTGTTGGATTAAAGGCATTCTACTTTAATTTTACAGATTTAACGCTTATGAATTAATACATTCCTTGAAAGTTTTGGAAATATTGAATACTGCATACATATGCTGTTGCAGCGGGAAACAATGTAAATCAGTCTACCAAAACGTTAATATTGCTGAATTATCCAAATTAGAAATTTCATCCCACAAGAGAGAGAGAGAGAGAGAGAGAGAGAGAGAGAGAGAGAGAGAGAGAGAGAGATTTAGTAATTGAATTGAGGTAAAAGTCGAATAAGAAATATCAGTAACTTCATTATTATTATTATTATTATTATTATTATTATTATTATTATTATGCGGTTAAGACAGTTGAATGATAAATTCGTATTAATGTTTCACATTTTGAAAAGTAGCTCCACTTTCGTTTCCCTTTTGTATTTTCAACAGTCATTTCTTTAGTCAGAGCTAGGCCTCACTGTACACAAGTGCCCTTTAGTACAATGGAGGAGCAGAAAACAGAAAATAATCATAATTAGAATAATAATAATCCGGGGGTGGGGGTGGGGGGGTTGTATGATAGGTGAATCCTTAATCGTGAAAATAACGACATGAATATTCAGGTGGTTCTCGCACTTTGACATGCAAATCCAAACCCTCATACAAGTGTTAAGCATTAGAGTGCCATAATGGCATTCATTGTTATAATTGCACACAGGGAATTATTGCAAGAGAACCGTACCGCATTGCTACAGACGGGATCATTTCAGTATATTATTGATTGATAGGAATCAGGAATTATCGTCATACGCGCGCATACACGCGCGTGATGGTGGGAGACTTTAGTCTGATCGTTCACCGTAAACAAACCAAGTATGGGTGGCCCTGACAAGTACAGCTTTGCTGAACATGGTAATATATAAACCCTTTGACCACGTCAAGTTAATTTATAAATTAAAGGAGTAATTTTTTTTTTTTTAAGTGACATAAAGTATTTACAAAAGAAAAAAGTTGATGAATATGAAAAGCTTTCTTTTAGATTATCAGTTTCCCTGGCTTTTTGCTTACATCACAGTTTGCAGGGGGATAATGGGCATCTTATGAATAGTATATATAGTACGTTACTCAAATACCCAAATGAGCTGCATATCAAAAAAGGTCATCGAAGTTGTTTATATTTTATGTTTGGAAAATATATACACATGACCAAGGTCTTTCATCCTTGGTGTTGCAATTGTCTTTTTCTGTGCGGATATCTAACCCTCGCCCCAATAACGAATTGAGTAACAAGATCTTTCCTGAGCCTTGAGAATTTCCCCTCTTGAGGTGTGAGGTGTAGCCACAGGACACAACACAAACAAGACGGTTTCTGCGGGAAATATAAATATACTTTTTAATTGCTCCAATTTAGGCAAAGGGAAGGAATTTCTTAATGGATTTGTTCACAATTGACATGCTTTTGGGTAAGCCAATAGGAGCATGAACCAATAATTTTATACATGCACACGCCTGCCCATTGCCCCAAATATATATATATATATATATATATATATATATATATATATATAAATATATATATGTATATATATATGTATATATATATATATATATATATATGTATATATATATGTGTATATATATATATATATATATATATATGTATATATATAAATATATATATATATATATATATATATATATATATATATATATATATATATATATACTCATCTGTCGTTACTAGTCTACTGCAGAACAAAGGCCTGAGATATGTCCTTCCGCCTACGTCTAGTTATGGTCCTTATGTGCCAGTCCACGCCTGCAAAACTTCCTTCGTTCATCTATCCATCGTCTTCTCTTCCTTCCTCTGCTTCTTTTACAATCTCTATGGACCCATTCTGTTATTCTTAATGTCCATCAATTATCTGTCATTCTCATTATATGTCCTGCCCATATTCATTTCTTTATCTTACAAGTTGTTAGAATGTCCTTTACTTTAGTTTGCTGTTTTTCTGTCTCCTAGTGTTATTCCCATCATTATTCTTTCCATAGTTTTTAAATTTTTTTTTTAGTTGTAACGAGCCTATGTTCTAAGGCTTTAGTAAAGCTCCCAAGTCTCTGACGCTTAAGTTCATAATTTTCTTGATAGAGAAAGTGGCATTTTATGTTTCAAAATTTCATTTTTGTTTACCAAATGATCTCCATCTAATGCTTATCATCCTTTTAATTTTGGTCCCATGTCTTGGAGAAAACTTTACTCTCTGTTCTAAGTATGTATATTCATTAACAATCTTATTTGTTGTCTCTTCCTTTTCATTAAACATTATCTTAGTTTTACTAATATGCCTTTTAAGTCCTACATTTCAGCTTTCTCTGTTCAAATCTTCTATAATATTTTGCAATTCATCTCCTGACTCACTAGATAGAGCT
>NC_090733.1:157316911-157341911 GCF_036898095.1 Palaemon carinicauda | reverse complement strand
TGTATTTTATTGGGCTGACATCAGACAATAGGATTAAAAGGCTATCCAGTTTACCCCCCACCCTCCCAAATGAAAAGCTTGATAATTTATTCTTTGATATCATTAAAAAATTTGTACCGATACGAACGCAAAATTTGAAAATGCGGCCATTTATAAGCTAAATCATTATACACACACATATATATATACATATATATATGATATATATATATATATATATATATATATATATATATATATATATATATATATATATTCATTCCTCTATAATTAGTTTCAAATTATCGTCACGCAATCGTAGAATTTATATCCAATATGTTTTATGCGCTATTTTCCCACCATTCATCATGCGTCCCTGAATTCGGAACAGATGACGAAAGGCTACCAATATTGACAGAGATATTTTGGTCTTTATCTCACAATCCTACAAGGATTTGGGAGTCTTTACTCCATATCCCTAGGATTAGAAATGACGGCTGCCAGCTTCCTAATACCGCATCTAACAGCAGCAGATGCAAGTTGCCTCAACTTATAGGCACCGCTGGAAGTTCAATCTCTCTCTGGATGTTTGGGAATGACCGCTGGATCATGGAATTTCTTTTCTTGGAATAGTCTTGGAAGTTTTACCTCGCAAAGGAAATACATTTTGTCTTATGCAGTTTCAGTCTACTAATACACTAGTTCGATTGTTTTCATATTTATTTGTAGTTAAGGCAGCTTTTATTCAAGTAATTTTTTCAAGTTTGTAATATTAGTTTGAATAAGAAAGTCCTAACGTATATTTTAGATGAATTGAATATCTTTAAACAACAACCTATTTGAATCAAAAGTTGTTTTGATATAGTATACTTCTGTTGAAGTTTCACCGTGTTTATACTTGCATATTGTAAATTCACATTTTTTTTTTAAACCAAAAGAAAATTAAATTGTCTTACTTAAATTAAAACCTTATGTTTGACATAGGGCAAATTGTTTTCCGATCTCATCCCAGATATTTTTCATGAAGTCTACATGTTATTGATATAGCATTACATCCTCCTTGCCCTTTTAACAGACTTTATTTTAATTTTTAGATAGCTTGACATTCTTCATTCTTTTCATTTTGACCTTTCACTAAATTCTTCATTGGACAACTATTTTTGGTTTTTCATTATTATCACCTCCTGCTCAATTGAATAAAAGTATTCGAACAGTTAGTTTGATAATTTTTCTTGCTAACAGATAGGTTTCACACGACGAAATCATCTAAAAAATTAAAGGTGAATGATAAATGATTATTGTATCTTCTATTTTATATCTAGCAGGCCTCACTTCTTTTCATTAACAAAAAAAATAGACTAATTAGAATTCTCCTTTATTTCGATAATCATTTGAATATGAATATCAGTTCTTAAAGTGCCATATAAGTGATTAAATTTTCTCATTTCTCGAAGTTCTCTTACCGGGTTAATTACAATCCGGCCAGGTGTTAAAAAAAAAAAAAAAAAAAAAAAAAACTGGATAGTTGAAATGTACATTCTTAAAAAGCTCAGTTTTAGTTCTTTTGAACAAGTCTTTTGATGGTGTGTGAGTGTCAAGCTGATTCATTTTCGTTTGTAGAAGATAATTCTGTTTTTCTGGGGCTGAAATTAATTCGTCATAAACCAGGTGGAGAAAGGATGAATATAGCACTCTGAGATTTCTGCAGGGAAAGAAGACTAATATAGAGAATAATTCGCAACCTGTATTTTCACCCCCAGGATGAAAATTTATCGAAAAATTACACGTATAGATTTATATATTCGACCTTCTCATTTCTGTAATTTACTTTCATGGGCAGCTATCTGTGAAAGCTATAACGATAATCCAGTCTATACACACACACACACACACGCACACACACACGTACACTCACACACATATATAATTTTTAGAGTTTTCAATTTCTTTAGAATAATCTCAACATAATCGTATTATTTGTTGAAGCTGATGTATAAACATTATTGCAAACTTATGGAAACCAGCAATCACTTGATAAAGACAAAGATTTGTGGAAACGGTGCTGTAGTGAATAAAGTATGAAGAAAATAAATAATCATCGTATATTAAACCAAATGATTACGTCTGAACACTTAAAGAAGCTGAAGAAATGTGAAGATTACTGCAGGAAACATATTGACGCCACTAAGGCTAACGCCTTCAATGAAAATTGCATTAGAGAGAAGCTGTGTCCCAAAAGCATATATATATACTGTACACACACTCATCTATATATATACTGTGTATTTGTGTGTATATATATATATATATATATATATATATATATATATATATATATGTATGTATATATAGATGAGTGTGCGTACAGTATCATTAAACTGCTATAACTTTCATAGTATACCTTTTGTTTGTTAGAATATTTTATGATATTTGCCAACACAGACTTACTCCTTAGCAACTTGCCAGTGGGATCAGGAGTAGATGTGTTGAAATGGACCCTAGTTGAGAGGGCTCTAAAAAGGTCTGTTAGATGATTTGCTGCTAAAGTGAATGAGGACATAAGAAAAGAAGCTTTAGCCTAAGATACTATTATGAATTGTAAAACGAACGCCATAGATCTTGGTAGTTATTCACATAGCTGCATGTCATCAGTTATTATTATTTTACTTAAAATGTGAAACAGGAAGACTGTAAATATATTGTTTTGTAAGGTAATTATCACAGGGTTTTAGGTTACTCTTATTTTAGATACTCTGTAGGTAGTACATTAAATTTTTCTTTTTCGGTATCATCTCCTTGCCTTTTATTTGGTTTTGTCAGATATCTGTTCTTTTTTATTTTTGAAATATTACAAGTCAGTGAATTTGGAGGGTTTCAAAATAAATTGTTAGTATTTACTCAAATCATAGGAAGAATCTGTTATCTTTTATTTCCATACATTTAAACTTCTAAAACAAATGTATATATATTTTCTTGTGGGGGGAGGGAAT
Organism: Palaemon carinicauda; assembly: GCF_036898095.1. NCBI lineage: Eukaryota > Metazoa > Arthropoda > Malacostraca > Decapoda > Palaemonidae > Palaemon > Palaemon carinicauda. Next base: position 157,338,942 of record NC_090733.1, on the reverse strand, counting down.
TGTTAAATTTTGGCAAGAACTCTGTAAGGGGCAATTTCTGGCGAATCCTTGCCCTCAACATATGGTTAAAGGGTCGTATATCTGGATGCATGTTTTTAAGATATAACTCTATATACATATAATCAGGATCAAGGCCTCCTCTCCACCTTAGAATGACTATGGAGTCGGAGTAGCTGCTGATGACTCAGCAGATTGACTATTGTCTCTCTCAAAATCGCAATCTGTAGCTCACAGAGGGGCTGAGGTTACAGATACTACTAGAAATTATCGTCTTTGAGCGGGTTTCGAATTCCAAACTCTAAGATTGTGAGATAGACGTTTCCAATTCATTTTTTTTTTGTACGTAAATATAAGAAACTTGTATGTCTGTAAATATCATGAAAAATATTGTCCGCATGGAAAGATTATCTCTTATTCAGATTTAACATTCTGTCTCTTCTACTTTGCTATTTCATATAATGACAAAATACTCAGTGGTTTACATATGTCTGGGAATTCCTTCAGCTGGATCAGCTGTGAAACTTAAAGGAAGAAAATTCTATCAAATCTTCTGTATGAACTTTTATTATTTGACGAATGAAATTTCTTTATTTGTAAAAAATGCGTCAGATTTTTTTTATATATAAATAACAATGGTACAATATCGGTAATATTCTGCTTTGTAATGTAGTTCAGTTTTCTTATATATTCATTGTCATTTTAAAGTTAGAGATTGACAGTGTCAGTTCACATGAATATATATTCTAGACATTGCGTGATTAGATGTGTTGATGTGTAGTTTTTAATTTTGACTGTCATCATTTCCAGTGAATCCAAACACGAAATTGTAACTTCTCAGTAACGAACTATGGTCAGAAATGACATATGAATAAAGGAAAAATTATTTTTATTATGCCAGATACTTTTAGATTTATCCCTCGATAAAGATATGAGTAGGGCCTATACATTTTTTTCGGAGCCTTTGAAGTAAAATAATTCATATCAAATATAGTATCAGTAATAGAATTTACTTTTTCTCCATTTCACTTCAATCTGAGCGGTAATTTACTGAGGAAATCAAGGTACAATCAATACCATGTGTTATGTGCTGTTTTATAATATTTTGATTTAAAAAGTCAAGAAAGTAATCAGTGATAGTCTATGAAGAGACACTAGGTCATTATTATACACCCCCTTCCATACAAACCAATATATATATATATATATATATATATATATATATATATATATATATCTACATATATATATATATATATATATATATATATATATATATATATATATATATATATATATATATATATTGTATGGTTGGATAAAGTAAGCTATGAAATATGTATATTATTGATTAACTATAATAAAAAGATTATTTTCCATCCACAAAAGGAATAAAAAGCCAACACGCAAGTCCAGAGCATTTCTTGGACTATCGCACCTGTTTACAGCGCAATCTAAAAAGGCACAATATGGTTCAGGCCAGGAAAAATATTCAGGAAGAAGAAAAATATCTGTCCGTATGGAACTGAAACTCCGATATTCTTTTACTGGCCATTGGGTCGAGTGTAAGAATTTGAATACCAAGTTCGTGTGCCAATTACTGAGTAACTTTCTCTCAGGTGTGCTATGTCTTATTTTCTGCACATACCGTGTATATTGGAAAGTGGCTGTGCTGTCCAAATTTTGGATTCCTGAAAGAATTCTGTGATAATGAAACATTTTTTTTTTCTTCCCGAGTAGGCATTTAATTCTTTTTCATGAACTCCCAATTGAGGAATACTTTTTCAGGAATGTATTTAATGTTTGAGGATATGCAAGGTTTTCATTCACAAAATAATGTAGAAATTTATACTTTCTGAAGTGCATACCTTATATACTGTAAGTGTTTGCGTTATTTATTTCTTTTGTAAAGATAACATGCATATTCAAACACAGCAAACGTGTTTTTTTTTTCTCAACAATAGCCAAGGAAAGCGAAGCGTTGTTTCCGCATGAAACTCTTTTCAAGAATTTGCTCCATATTCTTAGTTCCATTAATTCTCGTTCCACGAAATTCTGTTAAAAATGTAACGAAATACTGAAATATACGACGCCGTTGTTTTACTGAAATGCTTCATTGTATGACTTGGCCGGCAAGGGTCGCCCATTGTCGCCTAGAATAATGAATAAAAGATGCAAGTATCCCATATTCTTGATGTTATCTTGACACCAAAATTTACAAACGTTGAATGAATAACCAAGAATCGTTCCTTTACTTCCAACCTAGGTTTGATAGATGGAGTTTGTGCCATTTTGTTCCACTTACGAAAAAAATATCTCTGAAATGAGAAGTTTCAAAAGAGGATTATTTTCTTCCTTGTGCAGATATGCATATTATGCTTATTCACCATATAATTGATTGTATTATTCAAAATAACACCATTATGGGTTAAAGTCCTTATAGATTGAACAGAAGCCTTTCTGTCATCAATAGAGTATTATATGTATAGAATATTAAAGGATTAATATACTAACTTAGCTAGCTGTTCGAAATCAATAATTGATCACCTAGGTCACTTTTTAATTGTAGAATTCAAGATAATGAACAGATATTAAACTACCGGCTCATAGACCTGATAAAAGATTACAAAGGTTGTCTTAGAGATATGACAATGAAGAAGAAACAACAATCAATAACTGAATAGCATCAAAGCCAAATATATAAGATGAATTTGTTTGACAGACATTATTGCAGTATGTGCTCCGGAAGTAGGAATTTGCTAATTTCATTAAATTAATATTATTTTGAAATGATATTTTCGAGTTTTCAGTCTTGACTATGTATATATTGAAGTTAAATCATTAATATTTTTAAGCATTTGGAATATTTTCAAATAACCCCCGTAGGCAAAAATTTTATTTTCTGTATCTTGGTTGGGTTAATAAAACATATTTATATATAACCTTCAAATCATCTGTCTATGTTCGCAGAGAGGGTTTAGGTTTGTGTATATCAATATCTGAATAAACTTTTCAAGGATGATTCGGTTGATCTAATATTTGAATTGGAATTTTTTTTTTTTTATCTTGTCTAGCATCATTGGTCAAAGCTATACTTTAAGGACTAATTTGCCAAATGGACGTGTCCCTGTTTTTCCTTAATCTACTTTTTACAATAGGAATCAAGGGTGTATGTTAGTGAATATATCAAAACCCAAGCTTGCATCTGTATTTTTTTTCCTTGTCCTATGCATTGGTGCATTGCTTTCCTGATTCGATAAAAAAATATTTTTATAATTCCTGGTAATCATGAAATTTTATTGGAAACATCCGAAACTCGAATTCTGTGAGAAAGGTGTCCTAACCCCGATTAAGTTCATTAGTTTGTTATTATGCTCAGCAACCTCACCGTCCTTTTGCCCTGGGAATGTGGATCTTAAGAGAATCAATAGGTCTACCAGCTAAACCCTCAGTAGCCATTGCCTGGCTGTGCCTGGTCCTAGCTTGGTTGGAGAAGGTATTTGGCGGTGATCACATGTTTGGCCGGTCACTACGAAATTTTTGTTTCCTTTGTCTCTTTCGCCCATGGATGATCTTTATTGATAAGACATTAGTTTTCATATCAATAAACCTTTTTTTTTTATTTGGGAGGATGATATTTTTCTATAAAATCGCAACGATAAAGCAGTATGTTCTATATACTGAATGAAAGAAATCAATATAAAAATATAGCTTGAGATAGTACTCTTTTTTTAAAGGAAGACCTGTCGGAAGAGGAAAAATTTTCAAGTTTCTTATCTCCTACCTATTTTAAAATGCATTTTTCGGTAAGTGATGCCTGTCGCTGACACCTTTATAAGCCTAATATAATTTTTTTAAGGATATTTTCATATTCCCCTGTATTTATTTTCAATTTTTTAAGAATATTTTCATATTTCCGTGTATTTATTTTCATTGATGATCATTATTGTGATAGTAATTGTGAAGACACGATTTTTTTTTATTTTTACCAAAGTGTCATATATAATCTCTCTCTCTCTCTCTCTCTCTCTCTCTCTCTCTCTCTCTCTCTGGCTTAGAGAAAGGTGAGATAGGAAAGATTTCAATCGTCATTAACATAAATCAGAGCTCAACTACCGCCTCATCTCTCTCTTTCTCGTTTTCTCAAACGGGGGTTTTTCATCCTTGGCGGAAGCTGATTGGTATTGATACTTGTGATCCTGGTCTGAAAGCGTTTTTCTTTGTCAATACTCACTGCTGCTGAGTTATACTCTCGAACGAGATAGTGATGACTAAGATTTTCTGATTTTGGAGATATATTTTTGTTATTCGCATATTTTGCAGTTTTCATTTTCTTATAGAGAGAGAGAGAGAGAGAGAGAGAGAGAGAGAGAGAGAGAGAGAGAGAGAGAGAGAGAGAGAGAGAGAGAGATAATATACTAACTTTATTAATTAAATAAGCAATTTGGTACTGAAAATTTTACGCATTCCTTTTGTTATTTGCTTTGTAGACAGTTGTTTGCTCAAGAGAGTTGTTTAATAATGTAAACAAATTCTCAATAATAATAATGCATTTGATAACAGCAAGTAGGAGTTTCCAACTGACGCCTTGTAATTCAATATATTTTCATATGAATGGAAGGCATATACTTACATCACACCATTTCATGAAATCCGCAGAAATTAATTCGGCCACTAGTACAAGAATGAATAAAATATATTCTATATATATATATATATATATATATATATATATATATATATATATATATATATATATATATACACACACATATATATATATATATATATATATATATATTTGGGAAGGTATCGGTGAGACTATAATCTATCGAACAGAATATATACAGATTACCCTACTTGAAATCAATGCTTTTCATTTTTTTTAAAATTGTCTTATGAATGTTCATATCTTTTTAAGGCTTCATTAGCATTTGTATTTTCATTCATTTATTGCTATTTTACACCTTATTTTTATAAGAACTGAGTTGCAAATGATTAATTCATAAAATTTATTGCTATTAAAACAAAGGCTATATTTAGTGTATATTCAACCTTGATAAGAAACAAAAAAAGTCAATGGGATTTAGCTCTAGAATATGCTTTTCAAATATACTGTAAAAGTAGTTATAAAATAGATATCAGTTTTCCTTATTCCATTCGTATTCAGAGAAGGAGGGAGAGAGAAACTTTCCTGCTACAATTTGAAGGTTAATAAAGTCTGAGCAAAATTCAGAAACTGGATTCGACGTAAAAAAAAAAAAAAAAAAAATCTCTCCAAACGTGGTGTTCATAATGAGTGTGGGCTGATAACGAATGAAATACTTCGCCTTTACCATTTCTTCGCCGAATATCTGGAGAGAAAGTTTGGCACCTTGGGTCTTCAATATTAACAAGGTTTCAGCTTCGAGAATGTAACGTTTGAATTTTTTTCTTTATTCATATAACAATCTTATTTTAAGATTGTATCTCAGTTGACCTGATACATATTCCTGCATTTTCGTGAATAAAGTTGAGTAAATAATGACCTGGTTAGTGTGTATGTGTGTGTGGTTTTTTTTTTTCTTTTTTTTTCTTTTTTTTTTTTTTGAACAATATAATTGAGTATTGCACTTCTGTATAAAAATCACGCGTTTCAAAGGAAGTGGTACACGTAGACACGGTATTTCGTCTTATTTCTTATAGTTTATATGTTAAATATTTACTTCAATATTGTTTTTGTTCTTAAAATATTTTATTTCCCGTGTTCATTACTTCTCTTGTAGTTTATTTTTTCCTTGTTTCCTTTCCTCACTGAGCTATGCTTCCCTGTTGGAGCTCTTGAGCTTATAGCATCCTGCTTTTCCAACTAGGGTTGTAACTCATCTAATGGTAATAATATGAATAATAGTAATAATCATCATCATCATAGTACACTGATAAAAATCCTAATTTTAATCGGAAAGTTTCCGTAAAAAATATACTGTTCTCAGCCATATTTCAGTAAAATACAGGCGACCGAGATTTTTACCCTACTTTGTTATTATCTTTTATGAGTTAGTGACCGTTATATCACTCCTTTACGTCAATAATTCCATTTTTAAATCGGTAAATTCTGTCAACATTCATTCCATAATTGTTACCGTTTTCTACGGCAAATTTTTAACAGTGTAGATAATTGAACCAATTTATTTGGCTTGATGAATAGAACATATTGCTGATACCTGCCTGAATAATTCTCAAAACCCCTAATTTACGGGGTGACTACGATACCAGTTGCTCTTATGGTTCCTTAACCAAAATATTCCTAATATACTATCATTGAATAAGTTTGATAATGTACCAACCGTGTGTCACACGATCGTATATAGTAACATTTCATTTTGTGTATATATTATGCTTGTATTTTCGCTCTCCCCTCGCACTAACAAGGACCTGAAATAACATGTATGTTTTTCTCACCATTAACTGTTAACCGGTGCGGTGTCGGTTGAACAGGAAATTTCCTGCTGCATTGAACCTGAAATAACGTGTCTGTTTTTTTTTCACCGTTAACTGTTAACCGGTGCGGTGTCGGTTGAACAGGAAATTTCCTGTTCCATTGAGTTTTTGTATATAAAGGGGAGTGTTCTGTAATAAAGTTACTCAGTTGCTTTCATCCTGCCTATGAGTCAAAACCTTCTCTCGGCTCGTCAAAATAAGCCGGTTCTTGAAAAAGGAAGAAACATGAGAAAACAGGAACAATAAACTCACGAATCTGTCAAAGCGAAATTCAGTCTTGGTTTTAGATGGTCAATTTTATTGTTTCCAAAAAATAAAGATAATTGGTTCTAAAGCATAAAATTGTGTAGATATGAATGTCAATTTTATTACTTTTTACGTTTACCCACGTTCCTAATTTTTGTGGTATTCGTAGATAATATTAAAGCCACGTTAAGTATATGATCTTAGTAAAAGGTAATGTAAATAAAATCGAATTGAAAACAATAAGTACATGAATATTTAGTAGAAAACAGATGTGATAAAAATGGAAACTCAAAATTATACTGAGGCTACTTATAAGGGTTTGGATACGTGTTCACGAAGCTCTTGCGGATTTGGTGAAAATCTGATAAACTCATTTTGGCGGTAATTGAATAAACTCCTCGAACTGGCAGAGCTCTGTGGTCCTTGAATGTCTTGAGGATTTCCAGCCTTAGGACAATAACTAAGCGCTCCAATGGAAGCTTCCTTTGATAGCTGCCCTGATGGCGTTTCCGAATCTCCTAGAATTTATTCTTTTTGAAAGCTCGATTTCTTTAAAAAATCTGTTTACAATTTACATCAGAGCCAAAACAACGTATGAATAAAAGTGAAATTTTAAAATTTCAAAAGACAGGAAACAGAAAGTTAGATTTAGAATAGTCACAGTGAAGCAAGCGTATTCTTGAATGAATTATAGTCTAAAAGGATCTTTGGCTTCCTGTGTTTAAAAGAATGCACACATAAATATATAGCATATACAATAGCATACAAGATTTTACGATAAGGTTTTTCTCAAATTCTAGTGTATTTTACTTACTGTTTGTTTCAATTAGTTATAAGTCACAAAAGCTTGTTTGCTCTCTCTCTCTCTCTCTCTCTCTCTCTCTCTCTCTCTCTCTCTCTCTCTCTCTCTCTCTCTCTCTCTCTCTTGTTCAGAAATTGGGTAGGAGAATAAGATGGGAATGTAAGAGGTAATCAGAATATCGAAAAATAGTGGGTTAATTATATTCATTTAAACAAGAAAATAGTATTCGAAATAACGTAAATCCCTTGGAGGTGAATTGTACGGGTATTTGTTCTTTGAGTCTTTCATCATAAAAAACAAGGAACAACGAATTATACATTTGACTTGCACTTGTGTGTGTGTGTATATATATGAAGTATATATATATATATATATATATATATATATATATATATATATATATATATATATATATATATATATATATATATACTGTTTATAATGCAGCAAAAGATGGATTGATGGGTTGACGATGTTTGCGGTTGTGGATTGGCACAAAAATACCATAAACAGACGCAAGTGGAAGGATATGTCTGAAGCCCTTGTTTTGCAGTGGAGTAGTAACGGAAGATGATATATATATATATATATATATATATATATATATATATATATATATATATATATATATAATTTATGTGTGTATATGTGTGTGTGTTTGTTCATGACATTATTAACTATTTTTTAATATTATTCGTAAAATGTTCTCAACGAAATGGTAGATTAAAGAATGAAAAAACAGACAAATAAATGTACAATTTCCATTTTTCATTTTGTCTTAGAATTCTTTTTAATATCAAATTTAATAAAGGTTACTTAAAATTTATCACGGATAGAATTGGGAAAAATATTGTAACATCTAATGAAATAAAATCATATTAGAACCTGAAAACTTCTATATTGATAACATTCTTTCGCCGAAATAATGATTAATCACTGTAAATTCGGAATGTTGTTTACGTACATTTAATTTCTGGACTGTTTCTTACCCTTATATCATCTAAACTATGTGTCATGATAATGGAATCACTTGTCAACATAGAAGTATGTTGAGAAGAGAGTTGTAAAGCCATGCCATCAGTATGTCCTTTACTCGCTTCTGTGTTATCGTATTTTTTTTTAATGCTTTTTATAAAGGTTTGTCATGAGGTGAAAGTTTTAATTAATGATCTAAGCTGATCCAGAGAACATGCATTTTGTCTCTTTACGTAAAGGGTATATTTTGACAAAATAAAAATTGCCAAGGGTAGATGGGAAGGGATATATAGTGAAAGAAATTTAAGTATATCAACGCTGGTTATATCGGTTATTCCTTCCCATTTTTGTGGCTTTTCATTAGATTTGATATTACCCAAATTAAATATGATTTATTACAGAAATTAGCCATTAAATGTATATTAAGATATTCTATAACATTTATTTGAAGCCAGAGCTAAAATGTGAATATTTCATTTATTACTAATTTGTTAAATTAGAAAATATATAATGAAAGGAATTCCTACTTTTGTATAAAACTTTGATATAAAGCATTGGAAATCAGTAATCATATGATTTCTAATGTAAAGATAATGACCAATAGATACGAATTCACTGACAATCATTGATTCTAGGGTATCAAATGCCGACATGCCAGTTTTGAAGGATTCACTGGTAATCCAATGAAGCCAACCAAAGTCTTAGACTTGCAAAATCATCGTATAGTTAGAAGCTCCTCCCACGAATCGTAGTATGTTACTGAAATGATCTGATTGATATAAGCTGAGGTGATTTATATTTTATTGGTTTTTAGTTGCTTCCCTTCTCAAACATTATTATACATTGCACTTGTGGCCATGCGGTGCCTAGTAGTGACGAAACAGACTGCATATTTTATTGTTTCAAGAGGGATGTATTTCCACCTCTGTAACTCCAAAGGCATCTCTCTCTCTCTCTCTCTCTCTCTCTCTCTCTCTCTCTCTCTCTCTCTCTCTCTCTCTCTCTCTCTCTATATATATATATATATATATATATATATATATATATATATATATATATATATATATATATCAATAAAAGTATTCTCTGAGGTATGTACTGAACTTTCGTCTTCATTCATATAACGAACGAAATAGTCTACTGTAACCTTTTTGTATCGTAACTTTACCTATTTTTTTTTTTAATAAACTTACACGAAAAACAATTGTCAACTGACAATGTGAATAAGATTAATGTGATAGATATATATTTCATTAGAAGTAAACTTAAAGAAAAAGCTGGAGTGAATGATAAAGAAAATACCGAAGATCCAGTTCAAATAATCAACGAGCTAAGCAGAAAAAATACCGGGTTATCTTTCTAAAATTAAATATTTTCATGATCTAAATATAAATCTCTGGCACCGTCGTTCAATTAGTTCATTATGCATGTTGTATAAGATTTCTCATAATTCTGACCATCCTTTACATTGTCTTATAGCATGTTGCTTTTCCATCTAGGGTTGTAGCTTAGCTAGTAATAATTATAATAATAATAATAATAATAATAATAATAATAATAATAATAATAATAATACCGTAACATTACTGTATATTAGTGTAACCTAGTATAAGGTATTATATAAGCCAAGAGGGAGAAGTGGAGGGTGGCAGTAGGAGTGGTATGTGATAGGAAAATTGCAATCAAGCTAAAAGGAAAGATCTATAGCACAGTAATAAGGCCAGTGTTAATATCTGCATCGGAAATGTGGGCTCATAAGACGAAAAATGGAAGCAAACCTTAAGAGAATAGAGATGGGAATGCAGAGGTGGATTATGGGAATATCACTGCTTGAAAGATTGGAAAATGATGAAATAAAAATGGCAGGCATAGTAAAGATTATAGAAGTGATTACAGATATATATGTATATATATATATATATATATATATATATATATATATATATATATATATATATATATATATATATATATTTCTTTAAAGTCTCTTCGCCTTCCGAAGAAACCGAGTTGAGTGAGTGAACACTTCTGTTAGCTGTAGAGTATTTTTTTATTAAGTGGGATGATTTTTTTTTTTTTTTTTTTTTTTTTGTAGATATTTACTGCCAAGGTGTCGTTTTTTATTTCGTCCTGGTCAGTTTCCAAGTGCCCCTTCAATCAAACCACATTCCTCATAACTGAGGTAACGACAACTCTCTCTCTCTCTCTCTCTCTCTCTCTCTCTCTCTCTCTCTCTCTCTCTCTCTCCCCGAGATTTGACGAAAGATAATTCATAATTTCTCAATATTTTTCGGCGAAAATTTTTTTAATTAATCTCCGACAGTTCTATTATGAATACAGTAATTTGATTGAACCATTTTAATGTGTTTTGTAATATAGATATAGAAGTTGATGATCTAAATGCATACGATTTAAATTGAGAAATTTTTATAAGATAGTTTATCATGTGATGCACAATTTAAAATTGCTCTCGGATATTTCCATACTAGTATTTCTTAATACAGTTGGCCTGGGGTTTCTGGCATCAAAACCAGTAAATTTGATTAACTATGGTTTATATAAATAACGCCCTATACATAGGGGTCTAAACTTTGAGAAACCAATTTCCCTAAAAAAGTCAATGATGAAAGTGTGAAACGTTCCATGTCTTCTATAAAGTATTGAATTAGATGACTAGGAGTGAAAATATATTGTTTAATTTGTATACATCAAGGAAAACCAGTCTTTCCTTACTGATGATGCACTTGTGCAGTCGGCAGAATATTTATTCCCATCAAGTGAAAAATCCGCGCGCTTTGAGCTTTCCAGACTAATATAAGAGAAATTCCCGCTCCATTACTCCTATGTAAATCACTTGCACATCAGGAATTGGTGGTCTGGTTGGAGGTTTTGAAATCTATCCCCTCTCTCAAGTTATCGTGTTCCCTAATGCTCCTTTAAAGATTAGGGAGATTCAGATAATGCCGTAAATAAAAGGATATTACCATGGCGTGACTTCTCTAATGGCTTTAAGGGATTGCCTGGTCTTTCGCTGGCTCTTCGTGTGACCGACGCAGATTCATTTCTTCCTATAAGGCATTCTTGGTACGACCATCTCTTAATTTAAGGCTCTATCTTTGTGCTTCCCTTGCTAGTGCTTGTTTTGTAACATATCAGGGGGAACAACTTCACATTCATTTGTGAAATTAACTTTTTTTTTTTTTTTCAAGTCAAAGATGTCTTATTACCATTGAGAGTATACATAAATTTTACAATCAGTGTAAGTGAACAATTCATGTGCAGTATAATACTGCCATTAACACTTACCATCTTTAAATGCATCTATGGAATTAACCAGTGATTGATCAGAAATGGGTTATAAAAAACCTGAAATAATAACCATTAGTAATTTGAAATTTTCATGGAAGCCACATTAGAATATCCGACGTCGTGAAATTGAGGGGAAAAAATCTCTATTCACTGAAGGCACCTATGAAATAGAAACCCACCAAAGCTTCCGTGGTTAATTGATGGACTGACTAGTGGGTAAACAATCGTAACGAGCTCGTCAGTTTCTGAAATGTGAGGGGCAGAAATTCATTTCCTTTCTAGCAAGGAAAATATTCATTATTTTTTTATTTCTCTATTTGAAATTTTTTTGTTTATATAATTTGAATTCATTCGAGCATTTTTGAAAGGTTTTTTTTTTCATTAATATTTAATTTTTTTTTGCCCTAACTCCAATAGCTTTAAAACGAGTAATGATATTCCTTGCCTTACCATAAATTTAAGGTCTAATGAGTAGAAGTAAAAATTGTTTAATGGGACAAGGATTAAGATACAAAATATCTTTATGATTTAGACAGAAAATGTAACTGGGAGTCAGGTAGATTTTAGATTCAACGATATAAATATATGTATTTGTCCACTTCTGTAATAGTCGAGCTTGACTCATTTAGCTCTTAAAACTCCCTTTTAAATAAAACAAAAATCGGAATGTTATTGCGAGGTCAGTAGCCTCTTGTTTCTCCTTAATGAAGAAATTAATTTAGAATGGAAAGTTTTTGATTTCTCAGAGGTTAAATTATGTCTGACTGATGAGTAATAAATTTCGAAATAATTACAGCCCTAAAAACATTGCTAGAAAGTAGTTGTTTAGAAAAGTGGATACATACAAGGCGCACGAATTAAACTTAAGCTTTATCTAATCTATTGATATAAAAAAAATATTTCTGTATGTGAAGAAGTACCATTGTCGTATATTAATGGAATCCTAGTTTTTATTTTTCTCTCCAGAATCCCGTAATTATAACAACACAAAATAGATTCTCACGATGAGATGCGTCTCGCGAAGAAAAGAGCAGCAAATATACAAACATTGGTCGGTAACAGAACTGAAATGAATCAGGAAACAAATGAAAAACTCATCACAAAGATTTTAATGAAAAGACATCCTCCTGGGAGATTCGCTTTCCCATGATTTATACGTCGGGACAAAACATTCTCAATTCTTAAAACGAAAGCCGCCGTTGAAGCTGATATTAAAGTTGCTGTGAGATCTTTTTAAGAAAGAGAAAGCGAGGGAGAGAGGGAATTATACAGAAAATCAATGAGTGTATTTCTTTTTAACTTCAAATATCGGGAAAGGGAGAAGTATTGAGAATTACTTCATTTACACTTTATTTTTGTTCGAGTTACTTCAACAAAAGGAGTTTGTTTCAATTTAATTAAACGACGAACAGACGAATGAGAATTCTGCTTGAAGAATTCTGGAAAATATGGTACTGAATTCTTCACTCGGAAAACAAATCTATTAATTTACAGAGACGCAAAGAAGTCGTACAATTAATTATGACAATGGAAATGAGATAAATTATGAAAACTCGCGTGATTTTGTGGTTTGAGAAAACTTGGGGAGTTTTGGTTTGGTGATTATCATTATGTAAAAGGGATATTAGGAAAATAGAGTATTAATGGTTGCATTACTTTTATACTGATTAGTTATTATCGATAAAAAGAAGTTTCTTCTCCTGCCATTCGAAATATTATTGGTCTTTGTTATGCAACAAACGTTACCCATGGGATTTTATTCATTGTGTCATGAAAGAATTTTCTAAGGGTAATCAGGCATAGTACTGATTCACTTTTTTTATGATCTTTTAAAATGCAACTAATGATAAGTTAATAGAACCGATTATTCATTTACCATTCCTTATTATTATTATTATTATTATTATTATTATTAGTAGTAGTAGTAGTAGTAGTAGTAGTAGTAGTAGTAGTAGTAGTAGTAGTAGTAGTAGTACATGGCATGATTATATACATTGCAGATGATTATAATATATATCGGGGTCAATTGCCTAAAGTAAGTGATTGTATTTGTCCGCTACTCTCGTACTAAGGAACTGTAATTTAGAGATTAGGATAATTTTACTTTTAGTAGAATGTGTGAACCCCGACCAAGTTCCGAATTTCCCTTTTGACCCGAGTACAAATTTAAATTTTAGATTTATACAAAAGTTTATCGTTTATTATTCCTTTGATTCACATCCCTTTTTTCCGGAATTGAAACCAAATCCCAATTGTTTATATAATCCATAGCTAATTGTTCTTTTAATTATGTTTTTTTTTTTTTTTTTTTTGATGCAGGATAAAAATGAGACTCGAGGGATGTACAGACGAAGATTTCAGTGTCAACCCCAATACAGGAAAAAATTATAACGATCAAGTATTCAAATGAGTTTAGAAATAAATCGAATAAAAACGAATATCATGAAAGAACAAGAGAGGAGAGAGATTAAAACAAGATAGGGGAAATAAAGGGTTTGCAATAATAAGAAAACAGACAAGAATCCTTGTGAAAAAATGAATGGATAATTTCGAATTAAGGATGAAAGGGAAAGAAACAAAAGTTGAAATAGATAATTTTTATAAAAGGGTCCAACTTTTGATATTTGATTGAAATTTGTACTTTTACCAGAAAGGAACGGAAGAACAAAGTTTTTGAGGAGAGTTGATTTGTATTATGTAAGTAAAGTAATGGTCACCTGTCACGAGAGAGAGAGAGAGAGAGAGAGAGAGAGAGAGAGAGAGAGAGAGAGAGAGAGAGAGAGAGAGAGAGAGAGAGAGAGAGAGAGAGATAATTATTTTCTTGATTTAAGCCTTCAGAAAGACATTGGGAGTTAAATGGCAGGACAGGATTAGAAATGGAACTATAAGAGATTACTCGAGTGCCATATGTGGATGAGATCGTGATGAGGGGTAGATGGAGATGGTTTGGGCATGCTCTTTGCCTTCCCGAGAGAGATTAGTTCACTAAACGTTCAGCTGGGCTCTAAAAGGCTCTAAAAGAGTTGGGAGACCCAGGCCTACATGGCCGAGGACTATGAGGGGTGAAGTAGGAAATGATGAATGGAGAAGTATTGAATTAAAAGCTCAAGATAGATACTACTGGCGAAATCTAAACGAGGGCCTTTACGTCAACAGGCGTAGGAGGAGATGATGAAATTGCATACTAATAGATGAATTTATGTTTAGTTTCATGAAAACTTGAATGTCTTCGTTTAAATTATTCTTCTTTATTCATCAGTTACCTGATAAAATGTTGTGGTTGATTAGTTTCTTGTCAAGAGGAAATCCACCCTTATGAATATATGCATACACACGAACATATACACGGATGAATATGTAAATATATTCTGAATCCATAATACTTAGAATTTCGTGCATCCCTTATGGCCGTGTTCCGTAATTTCGTCCTGAGTTTTAAGGTCGTTCACTGGTAACTTTTTAGGTCTCATAACATCTTTTATTTTTTATGATAAATTATATGGTGCTTTTAGCCCTCCTCCTTTCGATCATCTGAATCAAGTAGAAAGTTATTTCACCCATTCCTTAAACACATCGGGTTTTCACAAACCCCCATAGATTTATTGCTTTTATGGAATTTCATCGCCAAGGTGTTCATATGATAATACAGTAAACTAAATATATATATGCTCAATCACAAATTGGTTTTGCTAAGGTTCTGTAAAAACAACTCACGGACTATAATATTCTCCATGAAATTTGAGAAAAAATTATTTGCCAAAACGTTTACAAAAGAATAGGAGATAAAGAAAATTATGCCTTCCTCTTGATATATTGGTAACAGAACTAAGATGGAGGGTGCATGAGCCTTGAGGTTGTGTACCATACCCTACCTGGCAAGTGAAATTGGATTCTTCTTTTCAATCAGGAATAGGGAGGGTGAAGGGGAAAGCAAAGTTCATGTAGAATTATATTGATGGAAAACATGACAGGGTTTATGTCTGTTGCTTCAACACTAGCATACAACGAAAAGAAATATCACAATAGAACTCTCCTTATCTTTCACGCAGGTGATAAACTATGATTGTAGTGTTATAACAAAGAAAAGGCTAATCTTAATGAAAAACCCATTTCTAATTATGTAAGAGAGTACATGCATTTTCTTAATGCTGCGATGCTGTCATAGAAATTCAGGAAGTTTTTATTTGTGTTAGTATCTACACATCTTTGCTATAATGGTCGAGTAATTAATTCTAGGAATTTCATGTTCAAGTAAGCTAAGCTCAATTTCAATTTAAAAAAAATAGAAATTTCTCTTACAAATTATTGGCATATAAAAATTGATTTAAACAAGCTGTTTTTCAATGAAATACGCCAGTTTGCCGATGTAGTCGAAGATACATTGGCAAAATTTGTTTTCGTTACTGATAAACTCAACGGATAAGGAAAAAAAATGCATTTGTGGGGTTTGCTTGTTCGTCCCTTTTCTTTCTCGCCCCTCGTCTCCTGCTCCTCCTCTCCCTTCCCCCGTCTCCTCCTCCACTCCCCTTTTCCTCCCCTCCCCTTTTCCTCCCCTCACGTTCTCCCCTTCTCTTCCTTCTTCTCAAGATTTGGGTTGCGTGAGATTCAATTCACCAGGGGATCAGAGTGGCCAGACTTTTTCCAACTAAAGCCATTGCACTGCAAATAAAGTTCGTCCTAGCTTGCATAAAGTTCGGCAGAGCACGAGGGAAGTTTGAAGTCTTCCAGGACGTTTTTCCTCGCATTCATGACACTTGTGCTTGGCAGGTATTTGTTTGTTTGCAAGGCTTCAGCAGGAATAGCAAATTTCTGATGGGGTCTGCATCCAGATGAGAATATGTGTAATTTATTTCCCCCCCTTCTCTCTCTCTCTCTCTCTCTCTCTCTCTCTCTCTCTCTCTCTCTCTCTCTCTCTCTCTCTCTCTCTCTCTCTCTCCATATATATATATATATATATATATATATATATTATATATATATGTAAACACATATATGTGTGCGTATATATATATATACGCACACACATACATATATATATATATATATATATATATATATATATATATATATATATATATATATATAATGTATGTTTATGGAAACGGGAACGCTGTTAGGTAATGGTTGATGTAATTTTTTATACCGAATATAAATGATTTTACAATATTTGTAGATGATCCACATGTAAAACTGGGAATGCCATTTATATGCCAAAGAGTTATTGGATCCTTTGACTGGCCAGTCAGTGCGACATTGGATTCCTGTCTTTGGTTACGGCTCATTTTCCTTTTTCCTACACTTACAGATAATATTTTGGCTTTTTCTTTCCATATTCTCCGCTGTCCTCATACACCTGATTACACCGAGATTTGCAAACAATTCTTCTTTGCTCAAGGGGTTAACCATTGCACTGTAGCTGTTCAGTGGCTACTTTCCTTTTGGTAAGGGTGTAAGAGACTCTTTAGCTATGGTAAGCAACTGTTTTAGGAGAAGGATACTCCATTATTCCGTAGTCTTGGGTAATGCCATAGCCTCTGTACCATGGTCTTCCACTGTCTTGGGTTAGAGTTCTCTTGCTTGAGGGTACGCTGGGTTATGCTATTCTATCTTGTTTCTCTTCCTCTTGTTATATTGAAAAATTTATTGTTTACATATGGAAGATATATTTCATTGGTGTTATTGTTCTTAAACTTCTCTTGTAATTTATTTCCTAACTTCTTTTCCTCATTGGGCTATTTTTCCTGTTGGAGCTCTTGGCAGTAACTTGAAATATCCTGCTACAAGCGTTACCTCTCCCTTCTACCAGATAATATGCATTTTTCAACATGTTAACTGCCGTCAAAGTCAAGTCCAAGGCTCTACTGTCAAAGTTATTGAATTTTAAATAGCATCCTGCATTTCCAATTAGGTCTTTAGCTTAGCAAGTGATAAGAATAATGTTCATGTTTTTATTCTCTCTCTCTCTCTCTCTCTCTCTCTCTCTCTCTCTCTCTCTCTCTCTCTCTCTCTCTCTCTCTCTCTCTCTCTCTCTCTCATATGCGTATCTATTAAGTAGATAAGCAAAGATGGATTAGCTATAATGAAAACTGGCCAGATCATTCCAAATCCATGAGTGGTTTAAGCAAGGCATCTCTCTTGATTGGAGAAAGATAGACTTATAATTCATATATTTTATATTAAAATTGCTGTGCCATAGTCACATGAATTGGACTACGTTATGATTAATCGGAAGTAAATAGAAACAAATGTATCTGAGACTGTAATTGAATCCTGCATACGAATGAGCTTACTTGGTTCATTTAAATAACCATGTTATATAACCACTGATTATATCATCTTCAATATAACTCTTATACTCTTGGGTATTTATCTAAATATCGGAATTTAAATTTTTATTCCATGTCATACACCATTTTTCATACTTGAATTATGTAAAATATGGTTGAAGGAAGCCTTGATATAGATTTACGATAATTCACATAAGTAGGAAAGGTCAAACATGGAAAATCCTTTAGTACATTAATTCAAGATTAAAATGTTGTCCCTACTATGAGACAGTCTTTAAGCGTTCTTTTAATCATGATAAGCAATTTCATTAATAACCATTTTTTATATAATGATCCTTCAACAATTGCCCCTTCAAAACTCGACTAGAATTTTATTTAGATAATAAGCCGATTTAAAAAGAATTCTTGAAAATTTTGTTCATAATCACAATGGATAATTGTTGAAATTATTCCTGAAAAATAAATACATATTAACTATATCTACTATATATGCTGGGTTGCAAGTTTTGCTTATCGATGAGATTTATTTGATTTGATCCTGAATCATTGCAGAAAACGAAGGGATAATTCAACGAACTACAATAATGATTAACAAAGTTGGAGACCGGCTATAAGATTAAACATTATTTATCTTATGAGATTGTTGACTTATTTATGGCCTATACTATTTTGTTCTATATAAAGAAAAATATTGATGCTATAGGCACAGGTGATTTAAAGGTCATCGAAGTGAGAATGTATATATGGGTGTTATTTATTCGTAGAGGTTTCCTTTTATTGTCAACCACTTCTTTCCATAAACATGATTTGTCTTTTACCTATGAAATTGGTTTTTTGCCTAAAATGTGTAATAATGATAAAGTGTATCTTTAACAAAATATGTTTTGATACTTTTATAATTTTATACAAAATAAAGATGTCTCGAATGAGAACATTTATTGCACGACGATGCTATACTCTGTTTAATGATTTAGAAAAAAAAGAAAAAAAAAGAAAAAAAAACACGGGGAGTTAGAAACTTATCCACGTATATTACTGGAAGTATGATAATAATCTCTCATCATTGCATTTCAGTAAACAGGGAGATTACATCCAACTGCAAACTTCCACGTTATGTTGTTTCAGTGAAGTCAGAATGCATCAACAAATCAAAAGAGAAATTTGTTGAGAGGTTGTCCCGAGTTAGGAATTTGGTTTTTAGATGGCCGTCTTGTAGATACTTCTAGAGCTAGGAAATATTACAAAATAACGAAGCTTTCATAAAAGAGATGAACCAACAGTAAATGAGCTGAATTTGATATTTTAAAGCCACTTAGCAAGATGAATATAAATTATAATATGATTAACATAGGGACATCGCTGCCTTACATTATTAGTCATGATTAACAAATACTTTTTCATATCTTGATTATCGTGTTCAGTAAATAGAATGTTGCGTTTTATAATGAAAGTAGCTAACCGTGAAATATTTCACACTGATTAAACTACGACATAAAGAATGTGTTGTTAAAACCAGTCCAACAATTAAATCAATACCTAGCAAGGTGCCAAATATAACTGTGGTGTTGTTATGGAATTTTACCTTTAAATCATTTTCAGACATAATCGTATGAATTATTAGAACCACATAAATGTCCGTATTATTGCTATAATTCTCCTACCCTGTCAACATTATAAGCGACAAATGGAAAAATTATAATTGCTAATGGTCAGCCAGTTGGAAAAGACATTAATAACATTGCTTTATGAACCTCACAGTACGGCATCGTAGTCAAGTCAATAAAATAACGTTATCGTAATAATATTTATTTTTAATTATGTGTAAAAATTAGTTTATTGCTATATTTATGACATTTGTGTACTATGAAACATCCTTTGATAATGTGAACCGGCCAATTTTTTTTTTTGGAGAGTCCTGCGTTATTGTGGAATTCCTCATAAATAAGTAAATTTGATTAAGTCTGTTCATTAGCATAGCAAGTGTAAAGTTAATGTTAATGTAGTTTTATCAAATGAATTTCCAGTAAACAGCGGAGTACTCCAAGAGAATGTGTTGTCACCTATGTTGTTTATCCTCTTCATGGATTTTGTAATGCGTAGAACAGTCGGAGATGGTGGTGAAGGATTGGACTGGATTGGTGATAGGAATTTAGCAGACCTAGAGTATGCTGATGATATTGCCCTTGTTAGCAGAACACTACAGGATTTGCAATGCTTGCTTACCAGAATGCATGAAATATCTCACTAAGTTGGGCTAAAGATAAATAGAAGAAAGACAGGGATGATGAGAACGGAGTATGCAATGGAAGAGGAAATATCATTGGAAGGAGAAAGGATTAATGAGGTAGAATCATTTAAGTATTTAGGAACAATGATTTCCAATATAGGGACTTTAGAATTAGAGTTTAGTGAAAGATTGAAAAAAGCAAACCAGACAATGGCTAGGTTAAGTAAGATTTTGAAATCAAGTCGACTAATTTTTACTTATGAAAATAATGCTATGTATCGGTTTAGTGAGATCAGTTTTACTCTATGGGCATGAGTCATGGTATGACAGTGAGACAATCTCAAATAGATTTAGTAGATTTGATAACAAAGCCCTCAGAGGGATATTTGGAGTTAAATGGCAAGACAGGATTAGAAATTAAACTAGATGAAAAAATTACACGAGTACCATATGTGGATGAAATTATGATGAGGGGTAGATGGAGATGGTTTGGGCATGCTCTTCGCACTCCCAAGAGAGATTAGTGCACCAATCTTTCAACTGGGCTCCCCAAGGCACTAGAAGAGTTGGAAGACCCAGGCCTACATGGTTGAGGACTATGAAGCACGAAATAGGATATGGGGATTAGAGAAGTATTGAATTAAAAGTTCAAGATAGAGACGACTGGCGAAATCTAACAGGCCCCTTTGCGTCAATAAGCGTAGAAGGAGATGATACGATGTTAACAGGCCGTGGTATAGAAAAAAGCTTCGCCATGTTTCTGAAATATTATAAGCAGCACGTTTTTCTTTCAGGGCCTTTTAGAATGTAAAGAATTATTTATACTATATACAAGAAGCCAAGATAAAAATTTTAAAAATAGATATATAGTATTTAAATATACAAAAATATGGTATCAAACATTAGTATCACAGATATCCATATGCGTCTTTGCAAAAAGGCCTACAATTTTCGATTATCTATGTTTACTTTTTTTTCTATGCCATATGATTACATTGCTTTTTGGTAAGCTACACCATATTTTTTATATGCTAGACTGTGAAATGCAGAAAGACCTTCAATTTTGTGTATATCGAAATGTTAGTGAAACCAAACAATATTTTTCACGTGTAAAGTGATAAGAGTATAATCAATAGTTACATGGAAACTTTTTAGTTGTCAGTTTTGTTTCTAGGTAAATAAAAAACTGCGCTATTAACTATAGTATAGTGAATAAGAAGAATGTAATTTAGGCAGTTTTAGATGCTAAAATAATGATCTAATAACTCAAATCATTTTTATTTATAATAAGGACATCTTTAGAATTAAAATTAGAGTATTTCACATGCATAAGCATTCACATACAAAACGACTAAATACACGAACAGGATAAATCATTATTTGATAATCTCATGCTAGAATAGGGTTTCATCTTTATTTTTTTCACAAATCGTCCTAAGGAAAAACTTGTTTGAATAATACACGGAGGGCTGTCTGTTGCAGAATTAGATAAATAGCCTGAGGATAACAAAAAGAAAATTTAGCATCAGTTGAATTAGCCTTTTGAGTTGTGTAATCTCTCTCTCTCTCTCTCTCTCTCTCTCTCTCTCTCTCTCTCTCTCTCTCTCTCTCTCTCTCTCTCTCTCTCTCTCTCTCTCTCTCTCTCATATATATATGTGTATATATATATATATATATATATATATATAATATTTACATATATATAAAT
>NC_090733.1:157309411-157311911 GCF_036898095.1 Palaemon carinicauda | reverse complement strand
CTCTCTCTCTCTCTCTCTCTCTCTCTCTCTCTCTCTCTCTCTCTCTCTCTCTCTCTGGTCAGAAATAAATGAAGAATTGAACAAAGATTGGAATAATGTATTAGTAAGTGATATGCAGATAAATACGGATATATTGTACAAAATACTGGAGAAAATTGTTGAAAAATATGTACTGAAAAAAGAAAAATAATAAACATCAGACATGCATACCAAGAGACAGAAAAATCTTGCAAAAGATTAAAATGTATGGAAAATGATGAAAATAAAAAGTAAGATAGAAAATGCAGAAAAAAAGATTATACGATCGAGAGAAAATGAAAAAAAGGGACTTAAAAGAAAGGACACTTCAAAATATCAAAAAAGAAAACCCAAAGTACTTTACTCCTATGCAAAAAAAGATGAATAAAGGGAGATTAGAAATAGGCCCTTTAAGAATGGCAGGACAGTTAACGAATAAAAAAAAAAAGGAAATATGCAATATATTAGCAGAAAAATATAAGAGTGAATTCACGCCAAGAATTGACAATGAGAATAATAAAACAGAAATGAGAGAAGAAAATAGTGAATATCTAACGGATATAGATATTAATGAAGCAGATATTGTGCAGGCTATAAGCGAAATTAAAAATGGATCAGCGGCCGGGCCAGATGGAGTTCCAGCGATTTCGTTAAAAAAACTGCTCACACTATCGCGAAGCCGCTTGCAATACTGCTAAGACAAAGTGCAGATATGAGCGAGATATATGTTAAACATAAATTAGCATATATAACCCTTATTTTCAAAAGTGGATCAAAACTAGAGGCAAGCTATTATAGACCAGTTAGTCTAACATCAAATATTATGAAAGTGTAAGAAAGGGTAATAAAAAAGAAAATAATGAATCATTTGGTTAGAAATAATTTGTTTAATATAGGTCAACACGGTTTTGTGCCCGGAAAAAGTAGACAAACCCAACTGATAGCACACTATGAAAACATAAAAATATGATAAATGAAACAGTCACAGATGTTGTATATCTAGATTTTGCAAAAGCCTTTGACAAGGTAGACCATAATTTATTAGAGAAAAAAATGAGAAAGCATAATATTAAGGGAAAGATAGGAAAATAGATAAAATAATTTCTACAAAACAGAAAACAGATAGTGGTTGCAAATGACGAGAAATCACATTAAGCTCAGGTAATATCTGGTGTGCCACAGGGTGCGGTATTAGCTGCACTGCTGTTTATTATTATAATCTCAGACATAGAATGTAATGTTAAAGACTCTGTAGTGAGAAGTTTCGCCCATAACACAAGTAGAGAAATTACTTGTGATGAAGATAGGAACTCATTACAAAGAGATCTAAACAAAATATATGAATGGGCGGAGATAAATAGGATAGTATTTAACTCCGATAAATTCGAATAAATGAATTGTGGAAACAGAGAAAGAATGGTATATACATACAGGGGACCTAACAATGAGACAATCACAAACAAGGAAGCAATTGAAGACCTTGGTGTAATGTTAAACAGGAATATGTTATGCAACGACCAAATAGCAACACGGTTGGCTAAATGTAAAGCAAAAATGGGAATGCTATTCAGACACTTTAAAACAAGAAAAACTGAACACATGATTATGCTGTACAAAACATATGTACTTAGTACACTCGAGTACTGCAATGTGATATGGTACCCACACTACCAAAAGGATATTGCACAAATAGAGAGTGTACAAAGGTCCTTTACTGCTAGAATAGAAGAAGTTAAGGACCATGACTACTGGGAAAGACTGCAATTTTTAAAACTATACAGTCTAGAAAGGAGAAGAGAACGCTACATGATAATACAAGCATGGAAACAAATCGAAGGAATAACTGAAAACATCATGGAGCTAAAAGTATCAGAAAGAGCTAGCCGAGGTAGATTAATAGTGCCCAAAGCTCTACCAGGAAAACTAAGGAAGGCACACAGGACATTAATCCACTACGCACCAGCATCGATAATGCAGCGACTATTTAATGCGCTGCCAGCTCATCTAAGAAACATATCAGGAGTGAGCGTAGATGTGTTTAAGAATAAGCTCGATAAACACCTAAGATGCATCCCAGACCATCCAAGACTGGAAGATGCAAACTACACCGGAAGATGCATAAGCAACTATCTGGTGGATATACGAGGTGCCTCACACTGACGGACCTGGGTGAACCCAGACATAGAATAATCTCTCTCTCTCTCTCTCTCTCTCTCTCTCTCTCTCTCTCTCTCTCTCTCTCTCTCTCTCTGTATATATATATCATATATATACCTATATGTTTATATGTATATATATATATATATATATATATATATATATATATATATATATGTATATATATATATATTTACACACACACACATATATATATATATATGTATTTATATATATATATATATATATATATATATATATATATATATATATGTATGTATATATAATCTCTGTTCTTGATTTTGGCATAAAGCGGAGTTTATTC
>NC_090733.1:157301911-157304411 GCF_036898095.1 Palaemon carinicauda | reverse complement strand
GTTGGATGTGGTGGAGGATGATTGATAAACCGTTCATACCATGATGCAAGCAAATAAAGACAGATAACATACGTGTTTACATACATGAATACATACATATAAGTATTAGGTGTGCCAGGGTACCAGCCACCCGTTGAGATACTACCGCTAGAGAGTTATGGGGTCCTTTGACTGGACAAACATAACTACATTGGATCGTTCTCTCTGCATGCGTTCATTTTCTCTTTGTCTACAAATACACCGAATAGTGTTGCCTATTCTTTACATATTCTCCTCTTGTCCTCATACACCTGACAACACTGAGATTACCAATCAGTGGCCACTTTCCTCTTGATAAGGGTAGAAGAGACTCTTTAGTTATGGCAAGCATCTCTTCCAGGAGAAGGACACTCCAAAATCAAACCATTGTTCTCTAGTTTGGGTAGTGCCATAGTCACTGTAACATGGTCTTCCACTGTCTTGGGTTAGAGTTCTCTTGCGTGAGGGTACACTTGGGCACACAATTCTATCTTATTTCTCTTCTTGTTATTTTAGTTTTTATAGTTCATTTAGGAAATATTTATTTTGATATTGTTACTCTTCTTAAAATATTTTAGTTTTCCTTGTTTCCTTTCCTCACTGGTCTTTTTTCCCTGTTGGAGCCCTTGGGCTTATGGCATCCAGCTTTTCCAACTAGGGTTGTAGCTTAGCAAGTAATGATAATAATCATAAAAGCCTCTGTACCATAGTCTTCCACTGTCTTGGGTTAGAGTTCTCTTGCTTAAGGGTACACTCGGGCACACTATTCTAGCTTATTTCTCTTCCTCTTGTTTTGTTAAAGTTTTTATAGTTTATATAGGAAATATTTATGTTAATATTGTTACTGTTCTTAAAATATTTTATTTTGATTTTATTTTCATTAGAAGTGTTTATATGCATCACCAATACCTGTATTGAATTAGTTCTTCGGAGTTTGGCGTAATTTTTCCCCAATTGCCCTTTGAGACAAAGAGGACAAAAAGATATTATGTCTAATACGAATTTCCAGGAATGTGAGCAGCAGTAATTTGGTGATTATATTCCCTCTCAGCTGTTGGTATTATTTACTCTCATATTTCACATGCTTATAACCTTCATTATCATGAATATGTCGTTCTTAAAATACCAATATTATGCGAAAACTTTTCTTCCCGGAAAAGAGAAGGGCCAATATTGGCAGAATCACGACCGATAATATTTCGACTTTATAGCCCTTCCTGTCACGGGCTGCCATCTCGGTAATTGCAGTTGTTGAAATATTTATTCTTTTGGTTCTTCAAGTAATAAACATTTGTTGAATTCCATTGCGTCTTTCCATTGGAAGAAAAATGTTAAGTGAATATTCATTTTATTACCAGATTTACAAGAGGACAAGAAACTGATTTGTTATCGTTTGGGGCTAATGAAGTATTGTTCATTTGGGAAGCTAATTAGCCCTATGAAAGGCTCCTTTATTTTCTTCTTCTTCTTCTTCTTCTTCTTCTTCTTCTTCTTCTTCTTCTTCTTCTTCTTCTTCTTCTTCTTCTTCTTCTTTTGTAAGACAAATAAAGTGTTTAAAAAATGCGTCATAAGTGATTTGGTTGGTAATAAATTATAAATTATAAATTTTTGGTTGGTTGATTGTCATAGATTAATTTTACGCAATAATTTGAAAGCTAGGATTAAAGGCCTAAGGTCAGGGAATATCTTAAACGTTTTATATGATTGACAGGTATTATTATTATTATTATTATTATTATTATTATTAGCTAGGTTATATAAGTGGGAAAAGCAGGATACTGTAAGCCCAAGGGCGCCAACCGGAAAAAATAGCCTTATGAGGAAAGGAAATAAAGAAACGGATAGAATATTGTGCACGAGTCTACCCTCAAGCAAAAGGACCCTAACCCAAGACAGTGAGAGACCATGGTACGGAGGCTATGACACTCCCTTTAGACTAAAGAACAATGGTTTAATTTTGGAGTGTTCTTGTCCTAGAAAAGCTGCTTACCATAGCTAAAGTCTTTTCTACCATTACCTAGTGAAGAATAGACACTGATCAATATTAACCCTTGAGTGAAGACTTTTCCAGTTATGTTAGTGTTGTTAGATATCTGAAGAAAGAGGAAACTGTGTAAAGAATAGGCCAGAATACTAGGTGTATGTGTAGGAAAAGGAAAAATTAGCCGTAACCAGAGAGGGATCCTTTGATGTGCTATCTGGCCACTTAAAGGACCCAATAACTTTCTCGCGCGATAGTATTTCAACGGGTGCTTTGTGCCTTAGCAAACTTACTACGCTATTTCATATATTCATGATTACGAGAGTGACTCTCAAAATTTTTATGCAATTATTTGATTTTATTCATTGATTTATAACAGTTCATAAATAGGTATGCAATTATTTCAACATTTAACCCCTTATCCAGGAAACATCTAGGAAAGAAAAACCGATATATAAGTTTAGCAAAAATTTTTTCTTTACTTTTACATCTTAAGTTTAA
>NC_090733.1:157261911-157299411 GCF_036898095.1 Palaemon carinicauda | reverse complement strand
AGTACTTGAAATCATCCTCTTTGAATCGCTTTGTAATATTGCAATAAATGTAAACTAACATTTACGTAGATTAACAAATCACCGGTTGAATTTAGTTTGTTATATTTTATGTCCAGATTCGTTAATCTTAATATAGCTTTAAAGCACATATCTAACCCATTGCCAAGCTAATAGCCTCAGGTTCTCAGGGACGAAAGGGAAGGACACACAACATTGTATAACATGTTTTAACAATGGTGTATTTGATTGCAAGGCAGGCAATATTCTGGTGATAAGATGCAATGCATTTCCATTACCTTCACTTATGTTTGTCTTTCAGGAAGATGTGTATTTATTTAACAGTAACTGACACAAAGACTCGTAATTGAAGCCATCTGTATGTTTTCATTAATTCCTGTTTTCTCAATGAAGTAAGGGTCCGTTATATGTTCGACACAAAACGTTAAAATCTATAGGTTTTAACTTGATATCATGGTCATACGAACATGTTTCATTAAAAATAATTTTTCTTCATTTGTGTATCTTGATTCACTTCTATCTCAATTATTATTATTATTATTATTATTATTATTATTATTATTATTATTATTATTACTTGCTAAGCTACAACCCTAGTTGGAAAAGCAGAATGCTATAAGCCCAGGGGCCCCAACAGGGAAAATAGCCCAGTTAGGAAAGGAAAGAAGGAAAAATAAAATATTTTAAGCAGAGTAACAACATTAAAATAAATATTTCCTATATAAACTATAAAAACTTTAACAAAATAAGAGGTAGAGAAATCAGATAGAATAGTGTGCCTGAGTGTACCCTCAAGCAAGAGAACTCTAACACAAGACAGTGGAACACCATGGTACAGAGGCTATGGCACTATCCAAGACTAGATAACAATGGTTTGATTTTGGAGTGTCCTTCTCCTAGAAGAGCTGCTTACCAAAGCTCAAGAGTCTCTTCTACCGTTACGAAGAGGAAAGTAGCCACTGAACAAATAAAGTGCAGTAGTTAACCCCTTGACGAAGAAGAATTGTTTTGGAAATCTCAGTGTTGTCAGGTGAATGAGGACAGAGGAGAATCTGTAAAGAATAGGCCAGACTATTCGGCGAATGTGTAGGCAAAGAGAAAGAACCGTAACCAGAGAGAAGGATCCAATGTAGTACTGTCTGGCCAGTCAAAGGACCCCATACAACTATACCTGATTTACGTTTAAAAGATAAATTTATGTGTTAATGCTTTCTTTTCGCACCAGACTCTTTAGACATTGACAAATTATACATGATAAAATAGTCTTTCTCCTCAAGATCTATAATAGAAGGGGCAACAATTGTATTTTTTCCTGAGCAGTTCATCAGAATTGTGGTTCTATTGATATGAGAAAAACATGAATTTTTTCAAATCATTTTGATGATCGTAACACTAACCAAAAGTAATTGGAAATAAAAACGAGACTCTCGGAAGTTAAATTAATTTTTAAGCCACTATATTCGCTAGAGGATTTATTTTATATATATTTTTTTATTTATGCAGACATGTATTTGATATACTAGATATATATATATATATATATATATATATATATATATATATGTATGTATGTATGTATGTATGTGTGTGTGTGTTCTTACGATTATCAAGCAGATAATGGTTAATTTAAATGAAAACCATTTCAGCGATAATTACCCAAAATCATCTAGAGGAAGGTATTCTAATATAGACCGTCTTTCAATTGGACTTTAATGAGAGATCCAATGTTTTATACTCCTATGACACTGATATATCTATATTGATTCAAATCAACATGTTGTATAAGGTTTCCTTTACAAGAACACCTGTCGATGCAAGATTACTATTGTACACCATTTCACTTCCCTATGGGTATGCGTAGAATTTTTTTCAACGTTTGTCATTATTTTGTTTTATTGATGTGCATGAAATTTCTTTTCATAATAACCTTTTGTGTTAAAACATTAACATTATATATTCATGGTAGCGAGGCGAAAATGTTGCAATGCTATTGCAAATCGTTAAAGAAAAAAGAAAGATACTTTTACAGCATTTTTATAAATCATTTGTTCGCTATACTACAACGCTTTGATAGAAAATTCGAAAATGTCACTTAATCTCATCATTCACGGTGACATTAAAATGATAGTAATAGTTTTGCGTAAAAGTAGATAGATAGTAAACATGCGAAGAAAAATAGGAAAATAATTGTAATACTGAACGTCTGTTTCAGTTTATTTTGTTTCTTACAGAACGATTTAGGATGAGACGTATTGTCTTTTGTCGTATAGATGTTAAAAATAACTTTCCCATGACATTTTAACCCTCTTTTAATGAGAAAATATGAAAGAAATTTATTTTTATTTTCATTTCAGTTCATGAAAGATCAGTAATATTTGTGTCTACAACAACTAAAAAGATTACATTTACTCTAAATATTATAGTTGTAAATTTGTGATGTTTTTTTTTTTTTTTGTGTGTGAAAAGATTATTTTTTTTTCG
This sequence comes from Palaemon carinicauda, assembly GCF_036898095.1. Lineage (NCBI taxonomy): Eukaryota > Metazoa > Arthropoda > Malacostraca > Decapoda > Palaemonidae > Palaemon > Palaemon carinicauda. The sequence goes on along the minus strand of NC_090733.1, from coordinate 157,296,912 downwards.
AAGTATACTGAATTTTATTTATTAGTAAGTTACGTTGTTTTATCTATTTGTGATTATATTGAGTATCTATATTATATAAACATTTTGAAAGCAGTCCCACTGATTGCTATTACATAAAGCCTTTCAGTTGTTATTACGCTACCTAAATTGAGTAAAAGGAAAAAAAAAAACATCATATCTTCTATTTATCAAGTGTCCTATTATTTTCCAGAAAAAAAAATCGACTGAATGAACCCTATAATAGAGACCCAACAAAACCAATACATGTGTATGATGCTATCGCCGCAAATTGCAACGTCTAGTGAACACATGGAATAGCAGGTAAGAGAGAACACTTACGTTATTGGTATCAATACACTCTATTGGGACTGTTCCGTTTGTTTCACGAGACACTGACTTGTTCTAACTCTAATTTACTCACGAAACAGACACCCTTTGATATCCGTTCAACCCAATACGAGTATGTGGAATATATTTTTATATATATATATATATATATATATATATATAAATATATATATATATATATATATATATATATATATATGTGTGTGTGTGTGTGTGTTTTTTTTTTGTGCATAACTTATGGGATGGAATAACAATCTTGAAACGGAAAAAAAAATACGTCTAAATTTCTACTCCTGAAGCTTTCATTACCTCGCATTGTTCATGAGGAACATTTCTATATCGTATCTGTCTTCAAACTTTTTTACCACCTAAACTCTGAGTTAACAAACATGCAAAATCAAAAGGATAGACAATATCTTATACAGCTTTACTTGTGACATCGTCTCCATGCTGATAAATTTTGGAAGTAGCCGACATAAAAAACAAAAGGAGGTATTCCTCTTTGTTTCTCCTTGCCTGACTAGGGACTCATCTAAGATTTATTGGTACTACTAGGGTGCCACACCCGACCCTATCCCCATCTTTCACTGCAAATTAAACTTTATATGCTGACTCCCTGTTGACGTTACCTCAGCGGTCACTAGAAGGTGACCCTAGAGAGCAGCAGGGCTTATCGGAAGTGCATCAGAATCGCTCGCCATTAACAATAATTTTATTCTTAGCATGCACTTTTTCCTCTCTCACATGTATCTCGTCACCCAGGTCTTTCTTCACTCCATCCACCCAAACATTGGCCTTCCTCATGCACTTCTTCCATCAACTCTTGCATTCATCACCTTCTTCAGCAGAAGACCATTTTCCACCTAAAAATATCCAAACCACCTCAACATTTTCATATTCACTTTAGCTGCTAATTCATTCCTCACACCCATTCTCAATCTTACTACTTTGTTCCTAATCTTATCCAGCCGAGATACACCGACCATAGTCCTTAGACAATTCATCTCAAACACATTCAGTTTCTGTGTCTCCTTCACTTTAATTTCCCATAACTCTGATCCATACATCACATCTGATACATTCACTTTCTCATACAGAACTCTCTCTCTCTCTCTCTCTCTCTCTCTCTCTCTCTCTCTCTCTCTCTCTCTCTCTCTCTCTCTCTCTCTCTATTCATTCCTAACACTCTATACTTTACCACTCCTTCACTGTCCTCAACACTTAAACATCATTCCGTCACTCTCCGATTTACGTCTTCAACTCCACCATTGCCAGCAACAACAGAACCCGTGTGCTTAAACTGATCTACTTCCTCTAGTAACTTTCCATTTAAAAGGACATTTAAACTAGCACCACCCTCACTTCTTATATATCTCATAACAATCCTCTTACATACATTTACTCGCTACTTCCATCTCTCACATAACCTTCCAAACGTTGTCACTAATTGACACAGCTTCTCCAATTCTGCAACCAATAGAGTATCATCCGCAAAGAGTAACTGACTCCCCTTCCAATTATGATCACTGTTATCAATCATATGTAACCCTCGATTAAGTACTTGAGCATTTGCCTCTCTTACAGATCCATCAGTGGACAAATTGAACAACCATGGCATCATTCCACATCCTGTCTCCGCCCCACTCTCACTGGAAACCACTCACAAACTTCCTTCCGTACCTTAATACACGCTTCACTGTTTGCAGCAGCCTTCCACCTATTACATATAACTTCATTACATTTCTCATCGCATCCCTATAAACTCTATCATAAGTTTTCTCCAGACCCATAAATAAAAAATATACTTCCTTACCTTTTACTAAATTATTTATTTCTCGCTTACCTGCTTAACTTTAAATATTTTATCTGTACATCTACATAATCTATAGCCACCCTGACCTCCAATATTACATCCTCCATTTTATCCTTGATCCTATTAATTAACACTCTAATATACACTTTTCCAACAACACTCAATAAATTAATACCCGTAGAATCACAATATGCATGCACATCTTTACCTCTGTATAATGGAACAATATACACACACACCCATTCCATTAGCACCATTGACAACGTAAAACTTACATTAAAAGATCTCACCAACCATTCCAGCTCATTCACACCCCTTCCTTCAACATTTCAGCCCTCACGCCATGCTTACCAAGTGCTTTTCCTGCTCTCTTAACATTTAGTGTTCTCTTCACTTCCTCTTGTGTAATATCTCTCATTCTCATCTCCCATCACCTCGAACACCTCAACACCTGCAACAGCAATTATATTTTCCTCCTTATCATCCTCAGCATTCAGCAACCTTTCAAAATATCCAGTCTACCATTTTCTCATCTCATCACCTTTCAGTAACCTTCCCTTTTCCTCTTACACTGTCTCTTCACTCGTCGATCTACCATCCTTACCCTTTTCACTTCTTTCTAAAACTTCTTATTCTCTTCATAAGAACTACCCAATTCTTGACCCCACCTCCAGTCAGTCTCCCACTTTGTCTCAGCCACCTTCCGTGTTACTTCCAAATTTTTCTCTCTGTATCTTTCATACTTCTCTATTACTCTGCAGCTATTCTTCAAATGCCCTCTTTTTCTCTCCCCCCTTCTTCTTCACTCCTCAATTCCACGACTCATTACCTTTCCTCATACTACCTTTAATAAACCTCTTATTACATACATCACTGGCATGCCCAACAAAATTTTGTTTTACTAACTTCCAATCATCTATCACCAGCTTCTCTCACTTCCAACCTTTCCTGATATTAACTTTTTACATGTTTTTTTTTATTTTCAACTCTTCCACCTTCACTTCTCCCTTATACATCCCCCATTCTATTTATCTACTCCTTTGCTACAACTAATTTTGTTTCAACCAAAGAATTATCAGACATACCGTTAGTCATACCCCTAAACATGTGCACATCTTTCAGTCTTCTAATCATCATTCAAGTTATCAACACAATCCATCAATGCTTGTTCTACCACTCTATATTTTCGACTCTTAGCCATGTACAGTTGATTATATCTCACTTCTTAAAAAAAAAAAAAAGAATATTACTGACAACCTTACCTTGTTCAACACATCCCAGCACCCACTATGGCATTTAAGTCGCTCAACACACCTAAATAATTTCTTCTTCCTTGTCCTTCTACATACTTAGTTTACTCATTCCAAAAAACTATTCCGTTCTTCACTTTTCTTACAACTCTACCCATACGCAACATTCCCCATCCAGCCTAACCTTTACCCAAATCATACTAAATAACACTTACTTCCATTCCCCTACTTTAGTTATCATCTATTCACTCAACATTAAAGCCACACCCTCCATTGCTCTTCCTCCTTTAACCTTGGATGCCCTACCTGTCACTTCACCCTTCTTTTTTACCTGTGTCTCACACAAAGCCAATACATCCATCTTCCTATTTCAGAACATAATAGAAATCACAACATTTACTCTCCATCGTACTACATCCACGTACATCCTCTCCTTTGATGTCTCACAGGAATAGAAATAACAGGAGAGGGGATTCCCAGTCCCCTCGTATATGTATTTCCAAATAAAGTCACTAAAGCTACATTATTCTTTTCATCAAACATCAGCCACGCTTCCCTTTGCAGTATACCCTAATTTTTTTTGTTCTTTTTTTTTTGTGATTATGGTATTTAGATATATATATATTTCTTTGTATTAGAGAGTTACAGGTTACTCCCTATGCGCTATTTGATCAATACTTGAAGTCGGATGCCTTATTTTTTTTTTTTTATATCAAATCTAAACGTATTTTAAGAAAAGCGGTATACCCATTGAGAACTATAACGAACAATACACCAATTTGAGTAGCAACACTTACTTATCACAGATAGAATTCCCAATAAGTGGAATACCGTCACATGGAGTCCATGAAAAGTGAGACTGAAAATGATGATTTGCCATTTTTTATCTCTGTGAGATCTTCCATTCTCTTACCAATGGGTATGAATTAATCCGCGAATTTGGAGACAGTCTGGGAAGGTCAAGATCCGCTGCCTTACAAAAGTCAGGAATGAGTGAAACAAGATATCTAAGATATTTACTCACATTTCATAGATATGCTGTCAAGTCATGAGTATATACGTATTCATATTTCCCTATTGCTGATAACTTGCAAATATTCATACAAGTCCTTTACATAATGACGAACAATTCGTGCTATACAAGCTTCAAAGCAAATTGACCGAAAGATTACTGCTTCCGTTTCCCTCCATTCGGTCCGAAATTCCTATCATTACCTAAACACTTCTGGAACTGGATACATTTCAAACTTGGATATCCAAACCTCCTGAGGCTGAATTGAAAGGGAGAATTGAAGCAACTCCCTTACATTCACACCATTGTTTGCAAGCAAATGCATACTTGAAGTATCTTCTCAAGATAACACTGCACATCAGGCTTTCTCATAACTTAAGATAATCTCTCTCTCTCTCTCTCTCTCTCTCTCTCTCTCTCTCTCTCTCTCTCTCTCTCTCTCTCTCTCTCTCTCTCTCTCTCGTTGAAATTAGGGCAAAAATTTGTAGCAAAACCAAATTCCTTTATGAACTTCACTTATCAGCTGCATTACTGTGGAATTTACTGCATGTCACAATTTGTTTAATTCTATTACTATGAGTGTGTTATAAGCTATGTTTATAAAGATGTCCATTTCATCAATGAGAAATGTTCATAGAAATATATTTAAACACTAGAAATTATTTATTTTTTTATTATCGATGAATATAAAATCCCCTGAAGCTGGCAGGGAGACCGTTCCAAATTAAGCCAAGCCCTTGATAGGAAAGAATCCATAAATGGTATTGATTCAGAATCGGGTCTGAAAACATACAAATTATACATATACAGTAATTGTGTGGATATATATATATATATATATATATATATATATATATATATATATATATATATATATCCGGTCACGCTGCTCTCCCTGTCACTCTGGTAGGGGAGAGGAGGGATGTAATTATGCGTGTGTGCATATCTATCTAAAGATTTAGCAGTCATATTTTACCGGTTGCGTGAACTAGTATTATATAATCAGTGTATATATATATATATATATATATATATATATATATATATATATATATGTATTATATAATCAGTATACATACATATATATATGTACATTATATATATATATATATATATATATATATATATATATATTTATTTATTATATAATCAGTATACATACATATATATATATATATATATATATATATATATATATATATATATATATATGTACATATATATATATATATTGATATATATATGTATATATAATATATATATAATATATATATATATATATATATATATATATATATATATATATATATTATATATATACACACACATATATATATGTGTATTATATAATCAGTATACATACATATATATGTACATATATATATATATATATATATATATATATATATATATATATATATATATATATATACGGGGTTAATATCTGACATGCTATACAACAGTGATCGAAACTTCTGGTTTCCCAAGTTATATTCTCAAAAAGAAGGCAATTTGTGAGTGGAGAAATACATACAAGGTTTCCTAATGGCCCCTTTTTGCAATATCACTTTCCTAATTCAATTTGATTTTTTTTTTTTCATATTTTATATTAGTTCTGAGCTTCTAACAAATTCTTCCCAACTCACGTTTGCTGTATAGATTATATTTATATTTTATATTTTTTTTATATATTATATATCATACATGTCTTTTTTGGCTATTCAAAAGCTCAGAAAATAGTTTAGACTATTTGAACAGGATTTAAAATAACTGTCATTCTTTATCTCAGTTATCGTCCCATTCGTTTTCTGAATGTTTTTATGCAATCGAACACAGAACTTTATCTGTAAACATCAGTATCTCACAATCAGTGTAGTTTTTTTTTTATTATTTTTGTTGAATTTTAGTTTCGTATTTTATTTTTCCCAGTAGTTTTATCTTACTCCATTTTTAGTGAAGAAAAATAAGCAACGTTATATATGTATCGCGTAAGACATTGGAAGAGATATAGTTTTTACTGTGTTCTGATCATCTTCATTTCTTTATCATTAGTGTTGTATGGTGTGTTATCTGAACCATATAATTAATCATGTAATTATAATAGTATTTGAGAGTTTTTAAACTCCAATTTGCTCCATAGGTTTTTATATTTTTTAACTTTAAAGCTTTAAACACGTACTTGATGAAGTCGCCATTGAGACTAGAAAATGTAGTGAACTAAACTGACTATCTGCCTCTGAATGCTAAACCAAAACCATCAAACGACCTGTCTATAAAAAAAGGCATCATTATGTGTATGAAATTTGATATCGCTTAATATAATTCTCTCTCTCTCTCTCTCTCTCTCTCTCTCTCTCTCTCTCTCTCTCTCTCTCTCTCTCTCTCTCTCTCTCCTCTCTCTCCTTCATGGGATTCACACGCAGCTCTGGTAGAAAATTTTAATTTAATAATTTTTTGGCCATTTGTTCTTTGTTTTTGGTTTATTCTTATAAAAAAAAAAGGAACAAACGTTAATAGACGGTGTTAAATACGCTGTTGCAAGAGCCTTACAATCGATTTCTAATTATGAAGGGAAGGCCAGATTATAGCCTATTAGTTCCGTTACGTTGTAATCACCAATGGATGGTTTAAGCGGCACAAATTGCTTGATGTGAGCAATCACTCTGATAAAACTAACAATAACGTTTTAGACCTTAATAGTCGAACTTGATGGAGTGATCAGAAGTCAACTTCTGTAGTTATGGGGAGTTGAAATCGAGATACAACATGAACGCTTTGCAGGAGGAATTTATATTTTCCTATTTGATATCACTACACCGCCTAAAGTTTGCGATTTATAATTTCAACTGTTAAATGTCAAACTCGGTTTGTTTCGTCATTTGTAAATGACTGGCATCCCTTACCTAAAACTTTTCCGAGATTGCTTTCAGGGAAAATATAAACTAAAATCCATGATATTGGGCATATTTAATCTCTACGTATCCTGATAAGAAACACATACTCACACGCAACAAGAACGACAGGCATAATGTGCTGTGTTCGCTTTAAGAGAAGGGCCACACAGTAGTTTCATGGAAATGACATAGCGTTGTCCCAGAATTCTGGCCTCCCCTGCCAGTATACACAATAGGTACAAGATCGGTACATTGTATTGGTGAGAATTAAGCATGAGATGTCGAGACACATGCAGCCGGATACCAACCAAACGGTGGTCAACACATTTTATTTAGGGATGTTCTCTTGTGTCGTATTGTATTAATACCTTTGTTTTTATTTTTTATGTAAGTAGAATTGGTAGTAGTAATAGTCTTCTCCAGTATATTAATGCAACTTAAACAATTGCTAACATTACATAAATTGTTTAAAATTCCCGTTTAACGTCTTTATCGCTATATATAAAAAAAAAAATTAAGGGAATCTGTAGAATAGACAGATTTTCTTTTGAAAATGAATTATTTTCTACTGTTAACGTTTCTTGAAATTGAAAAAAAAAATATTCCTTCAAGAATACATTGCAAATTTTATAACTTTAACTTCCGATGGACCTTTAGAATTTTCTTTGTTGATAAAAGAATGTTTTAATCACTTGAACATCCTCACATCTAAGAAGGAAAGAAAGGACTATACCAGAACACAAATCTCACATTAACAATAAAAAAAATATGTAAAGAACCCAAGTATATTTTGTAATATCATGACTACATAAAAAAACAACCCTATTCCTATATACCAAAATCATGAAAACAATTCCTGTTTTCAGTTACAAGGAAAATAAAAACAATTAACTGGAAAATGTAAAACTTTAACATCCAAGAAAACAATAGAAAATAAAGAATTATAAAGAATAAGTAAATCAGGAAATAGTCGTGAAAGGGACCAAAAAAAAAAAAAAATATATCAAGAGTGCATGCGATACATAATTTTCAGGTTTTTGGAGAATTTTAAAGGAAAAAATAATTTGAAAATATTTCCTTTGGATAAACGGGCCAACCCACGTGGAAGCTACTAGAATGATATATGACATTACAGCCGGTTTCCAAAGAAATTAATATATCAAATATTGATGAAAGACAAATATTCATGTGATTTATTTTACAAATATGCTATAAGAAAAGCCCACGAAGTGTAATGGGTTCTCAATAATTCAGAGTAATGTTTAAAGAAAGTCTTAAAAAAAACATATCCCAAGTACCTGAAAGGCTCAATGGAGCGTCTTTGTAAATATAACAGGGGGTTCATATCCAAGAGATTCCTGTGTCTTTTATTGTATTTATGTTCCCGAAAACTAGATGTAGACTTACTTTAAGAGTTTTCATTACAGACGAATGACGACTACTAAATTTTAATCGTATTATTTTTTTCGTTACAGAAGCTTAGTAGTTAGTTTGTAAGTAATTATGTTTAATGAAATTCTGGTTAATTTTAAGTGGCCTTGGAACTAAAAGTAATTTCATTATGAGGAATGACAAATTAGTTACTAATTAAAATGCTCTCTCTCTCTCTCTCTCTCTCTCTCTCTCTCTCTCTCTCTCTCTCCTCTCTCTCTCTCTCTCTCTCTCTCTCTGCAAAAATTAATTTTAAACCGAACATATATGTATGTATGTATGTATACATACATACATATATATATATATATATATATATATATATATGTATGTGTGTGTATATATAAATTAATATTCATATTAAAGAAATACAATTTGTTTGAACTTATATGTCTGCATATTGTTCAAGAAGATGAGGAATCAACTTCTTGAGCTTAAATCTGTAACCATCATATCAGTTGTTGAATAGCAATATTCTATCAAATTCATTTATTTGATACTTTAGTTTTTCTTATGTGTAGTACGAAGATGCACTTTAATCTGTTTCTCTTATTTCCCGTTGCATCCTCTTACCTTTTCCCATAAACGATATAATTCTTCAATAAGACTCTTGTCTGTACCTTTCCGTAATGAAAGAGGTTATATCACGTATCGTCTACGAAAGTATTCTGCTTATACTGTATAATTTCCCAATTAGGAATTCATTCATGATGTGACGATGTCTAGGGTAGGGTTATAAGGGGTCTTGATAAGGGTGCTTTGCTAAGATACATTTACTACTTTCAATTCAAAGTAAAATATTTATATTGAGGGAAATGTGTAGAATACCGAAAAGTGAACCAGGAAAATTTGAAGTGTATGGTAGAAAATGAAAAATAAATTTATTAAAAAAAAAACAGAAATTATAATGTAGAAGATACAGAGTTAGTTATAAAAAACCTTTCGTGAAGTTCAGACCTAATACAGTTTAATTGAGTGTTTGTGGGACAGATAGGCGCAAGAGTCTGTTAAAGGAAAATCAAAGGTATTGAAGGACTGTAAAGTCAGGGATACACTGGGTGTAGATGAACGGTGCAGATCAGAGGAAAGAGATTCGATAACTAAAGCAGGTATATCTAGTGGAAGAGCTTTAGAGTAACTGAATGAAAGGCTAAGGACAAGGGAAGGAGTAAATGATATCTATAAGATTTCAAACTTGAGGAAAAGGCAAAGACAGGATTTTGGCCAAGTAGGAGTCATCTAAGATGGAAATATATGGCATAGAGATGAAGACGGTAGGAGATGATGGAGAGAGTATTTGACCAGCTATTGAATACTGAAAAGAGAGAGAGAGAGAGAGAGAGAGAGAGAGATGAGAGAGAGAGAGAGAGAGAGAGAGAGAGAGAGAGAGAGAGAGAGAAGTTGGAAGAAGTAAAGACGGTGGAGGGGCCAGTAACGGAGATACGGAAAACACAAGGGAAGCTGGCATTAGATAAAAGGAAAAAGGTTAAAGCATTCGGTCCATCAGAGTTTTCAAATTAAAATGATCAAGATGCTAGCCACAGAGAGGTGAGGATGAGTGCTGGATATAATAAGAGCGATATGGAAGAGAAAATAGTGTCTAAAGACTGGGAGGAGAGACTAATGGTATCTTTATTTAAGCAGAAATGTGATTTCCTGGAATGTAAATAGCAAGACAGCTACACGAAAAGAGTCTAGAGGGCCTATGATAGAATCTCAAGCGAAATTATGTTTCGATGCTTGAGGAAGAGGAAAGTCCCAGAGAAATTGGTTAGAATGGTTAAAATGATGTATGAAATAACAAGAATGAAATTCTTGACAGTAATTGGGAAACAGAAACCTTTGAAGTGAGTGTGAAATACACTAGAGAGCAGCATTAAGGCCGTTTTTATTCTTGCTGTTCATAAAGTGTGGAACAGTAATTAAGGCTATCTTTATTGGCGTTGTTCATGAAGTGTTAAGTGAAGATCAGATATGAAGAGTTGTGTGAGTTGCTATATGCAGATGATTTGATAATTATCGCTGAATATGAGCAAGACTTATAGAAAAGTATTATGGCTGGTGTCTTGGAGAGCGGTGTCATCAGGGTAAATGTGGAGAAGACTGGTTACGGTGAACAGTAAAGAAGGTAAGAACAGGATAGCCATACATGAAAGTAGAGGCTCGGTTACGAAACCTGAGATCTACTATAAGACTGGAGGGAGGATGCGAGGCGGAAGCTGAAAATAGGATAAAAGCAGCCCGAGGGAAGTGTAGAGAGGTGACAGTAGTGTTATTTGATAAGAAAATGCCATTCAAGCTAAAATTTAAGATGTATAACACATTAATATGACTAGTGTTAATGTTTGGATCAGAAACGTGGGATCTAAGACAAAATGAGGAAGCAAAGCTTGAGAAAACAGAGAGGAGAATGCTGTAGTTAAAATTACGGAGGTAATTAGAGTGTCATGACTGAGATGGTATGGCCACGATTCGAGGATGGATGGTGGGGAAGGAGTGAGGAGAACTTAGGAGGAATCTTTTAAAGGGGGAAGATTGATAGAAAGGCAGAGAATTGGAGGGCGAGATAAGGTGAAAGAAGATCTGGAGAGAAGAGGTTTGGTGGAAGAGGATGCCTTTGATAGAAGGTGTTGGAGAGGGCGCATCAGGCAATCGACCCCCTAATGTAGGGATAACGGTGAGAAAGAATAATACTTATACTTTTGATTAATTGGCTCACCTTTGGTAGATAACGTGTCGATTTATGAGATGACAAGTGAACAGTTTGCTCTGGTAAATAGACGTTCAAACTTTCGTAACAAAGGTATTAATGCTTTTGACGTTATATTAATACATTTTTCTAATGGACTCTGAAGGCTTGGATTTAGCTGAAGAGAGAACAAGGTATTATGATAATTCATATAAAAAAATCACTAAAGCTAAGGAATCTCCATCCATTAGTGTCAGAGTTTGTTAAACATTTATTGTTGTAACAACTGAGTTGAGCCAAGGCTACCGACAAGTGTAATACAGGAGCACAAAAAGTTGAAATGTGAGGTACTTGTTCAAAAATCCATCTTCAGTGGGAACCTGTCAGTTAAACTATCACGCAAAGCTCAACATTCAGTGAATGGAAATAAGCAGGCTATGTAGCAGCTGGTGAACTGTTAGATTTCATCTTCCCAAGATATGTGTCTGACCAAAGAGAACGACGTGTTGACGAACTCTACATTAAAAATTAGTTTGCAGCTGTAAAATATTAAGAAGAGCATGTTTTAAAAGAAGATATTTTGAAATTGTAACGTAGTATTCTCTCGTCAGCCAAATTTGAAAGGCATATCGGATGGGTCGTTACGCTTTGTAAATTGCTACCTAAACCTTATCCCAAGGGAACGGCTATTGTGTTTTGGAAGGGAAGGAGCTGAATAAAGATATATTTAGTATTGATTCCAAGTATATAATGCCTATCGGCAATTTTTCTTTAGATGTTATTGAAATGTTTGAACATTAGATCTTTTGGCTTTCTTTTCAACATATATAAACAGCTTAATCTCACGTTTCTGAAAACTTTTTCATTGTTAAATTTTTTTTTTTTTTATGTTATCTAAATCTGTCAAGGCAATGTCATCCCATAATTGTAGCCGATGATAATTTCCTCTCCATTTGGTAGTAATATTATTTTTATACATGTAATTGATTATTTTTTCTCATCGCCGAAAGAGTCCCTTTGCGTCAATAGGCATAGGAGGAGGTGAGGATGATGATGATGATTGAGTGTTGTTATTATTATTATTATTATTATTATTATTATTATTATTATTATTATTATTATTATTATTAGAAGTAATAGCGGGATTGGATGGATGAATTTGAGTCACATGACCTGGTGCTAGTAACTTGGATATTATTCACCGACGAGTTAAGACATGGAGAAAACCCTGCTGTTGCACCTTGAGATGAAATTCCAAAAGGGTGGGGCAGCAAAATAAGAGGAATGAAATGTCAACAGCTTACTGCAAAGAGAGACCCTTTAGTAATGCCTACAGCGCACCGTGTGAGGTATCATCGCCACGAAAATTTTTGATGAAATTTTACTCCAAATATAAATTTGATTTTCTTAAGTATAACGAAAAGAACGGATGCAGTAGTATGAAATATTTCAATTTGAAAATTTTTCCAATTTCACATACTGTAGATTTAGAAGTTTTGATGGGCAACAGTAGTGTCATAAAATGAAACCTCTTCAAGAGTCTATAGGGCTGTAAAAGCAAATTATAGAGAAACTTAAAATTTTACTACTCAAAAATAATTTGAAAATATTTAAAGTTAAAAAGAAAAATAAATCAATTGAAGTTACGCAAATAGCTGTATTAAGGTACCCTGGATAGGTACGGTGGGTCGTTTGCGACCCCGAGCGTCAAAAAAAAACAGGTTTTTCTCACGTGACTCACCCCTGTGACTGAATTTGTGGGTGATCGACCTGCAGGAGGTGTCTCCCCTACACGCTCTAGTAGTGTCCAGATGTGCATTGCTGTAGCTGTACTCCTTCCCCGATTTCTGAGACGCGTCGGGGTCGTTCGCGTCCGAGTTTACCCTTCTGAGGTAGTTTGCATAATTATCAAAGTTATTACGTATTATGAAATTGTCGTAGAATGGTGCAACTTGTATAGGTTATCAGTTGTGGAAAGTCTTGGTGGATTGTTTGGCTACCATGTGCATGTTTTTTTTTTTTTAGTTAAAATGTCGTTCATCACCACGAGGACCATTTTACCGCGAGTGCCCCTTTTTCATTTTTTTTTCATTTTTTTGCCAAGTCATTTTTCCGTAAGATATTGCCAAATAGTGTCGTAAAACTTTTGCTTGTTTAGTGTTGGAAAGTGTGTCTAGATGATCTGGCTACCCATGCATGACTTTGTTTTTGTCAGATACGACGTAGTTATTGGTATATTGGGTATTTAACTGCGGTTACCAATTTCTGTTTTTTTTTCAATATTTGTAAAAATTACTACGTAGTAAGGAATTGCCGTATATTATTCATTTTTTTTTCATGTTTATGTGTTAGAAAGTGTGCCTTGATGGTTGGGCTAACACGTGCATGTCTTTTTTTTTATCTGAGATGTCGTATATTAGAATGTCGGGCATTTTACCGCGAGTGTCCCTTTTTAATTTTTTTTTATTTTTTTGCCAAGTCATTTTTCCGTAAGATATTGCGAAATAGTGTCGTAAAACTTTTGCTTTTTTAATGTTGGAAAGTGTGTCTAGATGATCTGGCTACCCATGCGTGATTTTGTTTTTGTCAGATACGACGTAGTTATTGGTATATTGGGTATTTAACTGCGGTTGCCAATTTCTGTTTTTTTTTTCAATATTTGTAGAAATTTACTACGTAGTAAGGAATTGCCGTATATTATTGATTTTTTTTTCATGTTTATGTGTTAGAAAGTGTGCCTTGATGGTTGGGCTAACACGTGCATGTCTTTTTTTTTTATCTGAGATGCCGTATATTAGAATGTTGGGCATTTTTCCGCGAGTGCCCCTTTTTATTTGTTTTGCATTTTTTTGCTTAGTCATGTTACCGTAAGGAATTGGCAAGTAGTGTCGCAAAACTTATATTTTTATAGTGTTGGAAAGTGTTTCTAGATGATCTGGCTACCCATGCCTATTTTTTTTTAGCCAGATATGGCGTATATATAAGTATGTGTTCGATTTTCCTGTGATTGCCATTTTTTCGTTTTTTCCCATTTCTTTCAAAATTACTACGTACTAAGGAACTATCACAGAGTAATATTTCATTTATATGTTTATTTGTCGGAAAATATGCCTTGATGGTTTGCCTAGCACGTGGCTGAAATTTTTTTTTTCTGAAATGCCGTATATTAGAATGGCCATTTTCCCACGAGTGCCCCTTTTTATTTGTTTTGCATTTTTTTGCTTAGTCATGTTACCGTAAGGAATTGGCAAGTAGTGTCGCAAAACTTATATTTTTATAGTGTTGGAAAGTGTTTCTAGATGATCTGGCTACCCATGCCTATCTTTTTTTTAGCCAGATATGGCGTATATATAGGTATGTGTTCGATTTTCCGGTGATTGCCATTTTTTCGTTTTTTTCCCAATTCTTTCAAAATTACTACGTACTAAGGAACTATCACAGAGTAATGATTCCTCTAGATGTTTATTTGTCGGAAAATTTTGTTTACTTTTTTTTTGATTGAATATCATCAAATTTTTTTAGCTAAAATATTGTTTTACATTTTTTTTTTCGATTTTATTTCCCTTCAAAAAAAAGTTTTTGGGTCAGAATTTTAATTTTATAGTCGTAAAATAATTGACAATTATCCAGCAACCCACCATACAATTTTTATGCATATCCAATAATAATTAGATTAGTAAATAACACCTTGAAATTGACATACCCTTCCTACATTTCAAGTGGCAGATTAGGGAGTCTGAGTCAGTGTGGTTGGCGGCCATTTTGTGGACATATCCGAAGCGTAAGCTGCCCTATCTATATATATTCCTGTTCCCTATAGAATTTGTGATATTTTGGTATATTTTTACCTGCATAAATATCATATTATATATTAAATATATGTATTTTTTTACGAAATTTCCAAGTACTCAAAAAATTACCTTTAGATATGGCCCCTGATATAAATGTAATTTACAAAATAATGAAGATTTTTTTACATATTTCTATTTTAGGATAACATATGTTTATTCCCTAAAAAAATTAGCCACTTCCTATTTCATTTGGGTACCCAAAAAAATTCATGAAATTTGGACAATTTTTTTTGGCCAAAAAAAGTTACCCTTTTTTTCTCATTTCAGATCTTCACCTCCATGGGTCTGACTTCATCCAAAATACATCAAGATGTGTCCTAAACATTCAAGAATCAATTCCTAAAAGGATTTGTGTATATATGTATAAACTTTTTTTTTTATGAATTTTTATGTCAGGTCTTTTTTTTTTCTACTTAATTTTTTAAAATATTTATAATAAATAGTTTTTATGCAGATGAGTAGTATTTATCTTTACAGTTGTTTTAAGCATTCATTGAAGTTTTTTTTTGGCAAAAGAAAAAAGGAGGTTACTGCAAAAACTGATTTTTCAAGAATTTTTTTTGGCGTCGGGGTCGTTCGCGTCCGAGTATACCCTTAAAGGGGTGTCCGAGGACCGTACCTATCCAGGGTTAAGGTATAATAGTTGATACCCTTTTTATTTAAAATAATTTGAAATCTTCCAATATCGGTTATTACTTGAAGGAACCATTAAATTCCCTCCCTCTCTTTTTTGGTCATAAAGTGAATATAAAACGTATTGGAGTATGGGTCATATATTTCCCTTTCATCCTATTGATCCAGACGATAAAAGGCCAGACCTTAAAGCTTAATAGGCTATTACGTTAACATAAGAGGATAGTGTCAACATCTTAAAAGGACCACAGGGACGTTGATGCCAACCATAATAAGTTATATCCGTTTATAACGCATTTTATTTTTAAGGGAGGTATATATGCCATACATACTATATATATATATATATATATATATATATATATATATATATATATATATATGTATATATATACATTTGCATATTTCTCTAGTTGGAAAAGCAGGATGCTATTAAGACTAAGGAATTCAGCAAGGAAAAGTAGCCGAGTGATGACAGGCAATAAGGAAATGAATAAACAATTAAAATAAAGTATTTCATTAAAAGCAACAACATTAAAATAGATTTTTAATATATGAACTAATAAAACTTCAAAAAATAAAACAATAGGTAGAGAAGTTAGATAGAATAGTGTGCCCGAGTTCTAACCTCAATCAAGAGAGCTCTAACCCAAGACAGTGGAAGAATATGGTATAGAGGCTATGGCACTACCCAAGACTAGAGAATGATGGTTTGATTTTGGATGGACATCTCCATAGCCAAAGAGTCTCTCATGCCCTTACGAAGACGATAGTGAAGTGGAACATTAACCTTACAAAATTAATCTTTTGTAGATAAGGGAAAGAGTGCAAAGTTGAATACTAATTTTAGGAAAATCCTTATTGCAAGTGAAATTGAGAGAGCCAAGGCACGCAAAAATAGGTTTTTGTAGCTGATAATATCCTCAACAATAACTTCCCTGATGGAGGTAAGAAACCCCGCTGTTCTTATGTGATGTGATTATTTTTATTTTTTCCCGGGTTTGGGGGGGGAGGAAGTTTCATTCCTCTCAAAGTTTGTCATGTAATCGTGACTCGCTGAGATACGAAAACAAATAACCCGAACCAAACGATGCAAGTCCTTTGATGAAGAGGAGAGGCAATAAAAATGGTAAGCTTGATGAAAAATACAGAAATAAAAACTGGAATAAGGTTTTTTATCCTTCCAATAAATGGGAATGTTTAATTGCACTGGAAAATACAACGTTAGAATTTGAAGTTAAACTTACAGAAATTATAAAGGTTAACATAGATAAATGTTACAAAAAGAAAATAGAAAGTAACTGCAATGTAAATGAGAGTAAGAAGAGCACGAACAAAAGCGGCACAGCAGACGAAACAAGCAACAACGATGAGAGAAAAACAAATAATTGATCGGAGCTAGCTAAAAGCTCAAAGATCCTTTGTCCGTCGAAGGCATTGGTGTTGGATTACGTAGCATCCTAAAGCTAATGGATTTAGAATTATAGGCAAATCGCTGGCCGGGGCACGAGACACCAGTTCGGCCCAATGCCATTAACGAATCGAGTTGCTGAAGTCGTAAATGATTTGTGATGCGAAGTGCATTATACGCAATGGCCATTGATTTCTCGTTCTGTGTTATGCATCAGGTGCTTTCACTTGCTGAGTCCTTGACGTTTGGCAATCAGCTCCTAGTGGAATTTCGTGTGATGCCATTTGAAGTCTCTATCTGTCCTTATGGCATTTAGGGAAGGGGTTGTTATTAGGGGATTCTAGGCCAGGCTGTGTTATTAACGATTGTTTTCTGTGGGTTTTTTTTTACGGTAAATCATTATCACTTAACTAGTGTACGTGATCCGTCAAAACTAACAGCTAAATATTCAGAGATAGGCGCACAGAGGCTCACACACAAGTCACAAATAATCGACCCTTCTCAACCCCTCACTAACTCGAGGGACATGGAGTTATATGTCTGGCAATGAATGTCATAAGGTGTGACCAGAAGAAAAAAAATATATACATATATATATATATATATATATATATATATATATATATATATATATATATATATATATATACACACCTTTATATTTATATGGGACCACACACAAGTCACAAATAATCGACCCTTCTCAATCCCTCACTAACTCGAGGGACATGGAGTTATATGTCTGGCAATGAATGTTATAAGGTGTGACCAGAAGAAGAAAAATATATACATACATATATATATACATACATACATATATATATATATATATATATATATATATATATATATATATACACACCTTTATATTTATATGGGACCACACACAAGTCACAAATAATCGACCCTTCTCAACCCCTCCCAACTCGAGGGACATGGAGTTATATGTCTGGCAATGAATGTCACAGGGTGTGACCAGAAGAAAAAAATATATACATACATATATATATATATGTATATATATATACTGTATATATATATATATATATATATATATATATATATATATATACACTCCTTATATTTATATGGGACCAGACACTTGTTCTTTATGGGAGATGGAAGTAGTCATATGGACACTTCTACCAAAACTCTGTCACAAATGATAACACTTTTGTACATGAATAGCAATAGATGTGTGCATGTATATGTTATTACTGTAAAGTATGCTTGATATTTTACTAGCCAAAAATCATTTATTAAAGATAATTTCATATATGACAGCATTACACAGGTACACATGCATGCATTATACAGTAAACCTTAGCCACTCCCCATCATGCGAACGTGAACATACAAAGTTACAAGCGTGCCAACATATGGCAATAATGTGTAAATCTGTTATTATTATTATCATTATTATTAGTATCATTTGCCAAGTTAGTTAGAAAAGTGAGATGCTGTAAACTGAAGGGCTTCAACAGGGAAAGTAGCCCATTCTGTCATTTTCGCTTTCCATAGACTGACTAAATCCATAGAGGATTTATTGGCTAGATTTATCAAAGGATAGCCAGTTCCTTGTCATGCGCATTTCCTATCTAACAGAGGCTAGTGCCCCCTGCCGGTCCTTACTAATTGTAGTAAGATCATCCACCAGACATCAGGATTAAAAGCCGAAAAGGCATCGTGTTTATCGCCTTAAACCCAATCCGTCACCCTGTTGCCAGTGACTTCCTCGAGATTGAGAAGGGGGGGGGGATTTCCTCATCACCCAAAGTTCTCTTTATTCCACCAAGTTCCTCATCAGCTTATATAAACGTTGGCAAACATGAATTGCTAAGATATACCGCATACCACGGTACACACTGCCTAACAAGGTAATATACCGCTTAGCACGGAAATTACATTTAAATATTTTTCATTGAGATTGCATTCTAAGTACATTATCCTGCCAAATTGAGCTTCAGTTCTTCTTTATAGGGAATAAATTTCTGACCGGAGCTGCCCCAATCTGTTGTTATGTAATTTTATGGCTCACAAATTTCCATATAAATGGTTTGATTTCAGGCCATTCATCAAAAAGCTGGATTGTAAAAGTCAAGGATATAAAGTTATGCTAACAAGTTTCCATTAAAATATGTCGAAAAAAAACAGTTTCGTATTTAAAGTATATATGGATTGGAATAAATTTCCTATGGAAACTGTTGCCCTAAATATATAGAAATAAGGTTTTCTGTTTATTGAAAGAATAATGAATGAGGTATCTCATTAGTGTTAAAATATTTTTTTTTTCTCCAACAAATATTGGTATTACAACCTGACCTCTTTTTCAGAACCATAGCTATAGTACCCAGATACATTTGAACTACATGATCGCACGTATAGTTTAATAAATAGTTCTATTTTTCTGTCCGTTTTCCATTCTTTAGTTGCTAAAGATGGATGTTTCAAAACACAAATATATTAAAAGATAAATGTATTTATTTATTTGGTATTGTATATAGCTCTTTTGCTAGATTAACCTAGCTTTTCATCAGTGATTACTTATTATAAGATTAATCGCGGGTAGTTTTTATTACAGCCTTTTAATATTAGAGGAATTATTAAAACTTACATTGATTTCCAAATAACTAATTTTAGAATGTGTAAGCATTTTCTTCACTTTACACTTTTCTTTATGAATATATATCCTTGTTTTATTGTTTTAATGCCGTTTATTGTGTGGCCTCCACAATTGTAAGAAAATTTATCTGAACCTGCTTTATATTTAAGAGTCTTGGAAACCAAAGTGTCATCTTTTAGCACTCTCCTTAGTAGATCAATATGGGTGTCAATGTACAGTACTGTCCATTTTCGTATGTGAGAAAAAGTATATATAGCACTAATCTTGTTTCTATTCATTACATAGCAATTATATATGTACGAACAGGGAAAGATATATATATATATATATATATATATATATATATATATATATAGAGAGAGAGAGAGAGAGAAGAGAGAGAGAGAGAGAGAGAGAGAGAGAGAGAGAGAGAGAGAGAGAGAGAGAGAGAGAGAGAGAGAGTTAATTGATTGTCAAAGTATCAAAGAAATAAATGTACATTTTCTTTCTTTAATTAGGACGTATTTCCACAGAAGCTCTCTCTGTCTCTCTCTCTCTCTCTCT
Source organism: Palaemon carinicauda (assembly GCF_036898095.1). Classification (NCBI taxonomy): domain Eukaryota; kingdom Metazoa; phylum Arthropoda; class Malacostraca; order Decapoda; family Palaemonidae; genus Palaemon; species Palaemon carinicauda. Next base: position 157,276,414 of record NC_090733.1, on the reverse strand, counting down.
CTCTCTCTCTCTCTCTCTCTCTCTCTCTCTCTCTCTCTCTCTCTCTCTCTCCCTTATATGCGATTAGAGTCAATCTCTAAACGATCTGGATCTTCCACTTGGCCAAAAAGGAAGCTGTGAACCTTAACAGACTCAGGCAGGGCTTGGTTAACAGCTCTTGAAAGATCAAAGCTATCTAAAATTACATCTCCTCAACCCTTAGGATTTAAGTAAGCCTTCGGCTTGTCCATCGGGAGAGATAATATCGAAATACGGAGTCCTAGAATTTGCATAAAATCATTATCGGAATATAGTTGAATACTTTTTATCCATTTCATGAAAAGGAATGTACGACACAAAAAGCATTTTCTAGTATTGTAATTTTATATGAAAAAGGGCGAATATCATACCAGTATTTTGGTAGATTCAATTGTCCTGTCTTTGGTTTTGATATATGATTTTGCTTCCCATAAATAAAGTTTATTTGTCATTTTACGTATCCAAATACATCGTCTTTTCGACAAACGATAAGGAATATCCTAAAAAAATGTTTGATTAAGAAATTTATGCATTTTTTTTTTCAAACTAAGTTTCCCAAGACCCCAAATGCTCATATTCCTGATTTGAAAAGGAAATAGTTTGATTAAAAACGTGAAATGTAATCACAATAAAACCTTCCACAGCTTGGATGTGTTGTAGCAAGCTGATCGTCCTTGAAGCCTACTTGGGTACGAAGAGCTTAGGGAAAGTAATCTGAGATGAGGTTGAGTCTTGCCGGGCAAAGTTTCAGCACGCAAATTCTTTATTGAGAAATTGAAGAATTGAGTTCCTTAGCAATTAAGTATTCAATTTTGAACATGACAATTGTAAAAGTACGAGGACAAAGGATAATGATTCTAGTCTTCGTTATTATGGTTTCATAATGATGGTAATTCATCATTAGTGGTTTTTATGCCAATGATTATTAATTTTTCCGTTACTTTTTCATCATACGCTCGCACACTTGCACGCAATACACACATATTATATACATACATACACACATATATATATGTGTGTGCGTATGTATGTATGTATGTATGTATATATATATATGTGTATATATATACAGTATATATATATATATATATATATATATATATATATATATATATATATATATATATATATTTATATACACGTATACAGTATGAGTATACATGTGTAAATATATGTATATACATTCACAAATATATATACAATATGTGTATATATATATATATGTGTATATATATATATATATATATATATATATATATATTCATATTTATTATTATTATCGTTAATTTTACTCGCTAAGGTACAACCCTAGTTGGAAAAGCAGGATGCTATAAGTTCAGGGGGTCCAAAACAGGGAAAATAGCCCAGCGAGGAAAGGGAACTAGGAAAATAGATATTATAAGAACAGTAACAACATCAGAAAAAATATTTCCCAAAAGAAATTGTAAAAACTTTAACAAAACCAGACAAAGAGAAATCAGATAGAGTAGTGTGCCCAAGTGTACCCTCAAGCAAGAGAACTATAACCCATGACAGCTGAAGACCATGGTACAAAGGGTATGGCACTACCCAAAACTAGAGCACAATTGTTTGATTTTGGAGTGTATCCACTGAACAATTACAGAGCAGTAGTTGACCTCTTGGGTGAAGAAGAATTGTTTTGTAATCTCTAGTGTTGTCCGGTGCATAAGGACAGGAGAATATGTAAAGAGTAAGCCAGACTATTAGGTAAAGGGAAAGTGAACCGTGACCAGAGAGAGGGATCCAATGTAGTACTGTCTGGCCAGTCAAAGGACCCCATAACTCTCTATCGATATTATATCAATGGGTGGCTTGTGCCCTGGCGAACCTACTACCTGTATGTGTGTGTGTGTGTATATATATATATATATATATATATATATATATGTATATATATATATATATATATATAACTGATTTTGAGCGAAGCGAAAAATCTATTTTTGGGTGAGATGGCCATGTCGTCCTGATGGAAGTTCCTATAGGGTAGCTTCCTAGGGTATATTACAACTACGGCGATATTCCCAGAGAATTTACCTTAAGGTACCAGAATTCTAACTCCTGGAGCGAGTATCCCTCGTGAAAGGGATATCGCGACATCAGAGGACGTATTCTAGACACGTCACATGGCAATCTACGACCTGAACAGAGATTTCGTCTCGTAGGAGGTGATTGACGAGATACGAATTCGGGAAAGAAAAAGGGGAGCCGCTCCCAAGGCTTCCCTATCCCCCGATTCGTATGCGTGCCTGGCGCCAATCCTGGCGCCATCTGTATTCCTTGTAGCGTACACGAGGTGCTACAGATACTGTATGTAGGGAGGGGTCCTACAGCCCTTTCTTAGAAAGGCAAGGGCGGGTCCATCAGGACGACATGTCCATCTCACCCAAAAATAGATTTTTCGCTTCGCTCAAAATCCGTTTTTTGGGCTCAAGCCATGTCGTCCTGATGGAAGTGTACCAGAGCATTACTGTATCTGTGGATTCTCAGAACGTGCCGTACTCCCCGGAGGTAATTTTTTCCCGGTCGACTAGACCTAGAGACCTAAGATGTTACCGTTATACATCTTTTCAACTAACTATAAACTATGTTAGAGCTTCCTGCCCCCTACAGGGAAGAGTCCTACTAGACTCTGGAAAAGTCTCGAAGAGTACATATATCTATGTATGAATACCAGGCAAGCTAATATAGTGGTCTCGCCCTATATTAAGTAAAGCATAGTTTGTAAAGGACCACTGCGTCAATATGAAATATCGACCAGTTTTCCGCACAATACTTGTATTGGACAAAGGTTTTATATCCGCATAGGAGGAAAACCAATGCAACATAGCTTGCATAAAGGAACAATTCTATTAGAATTATCCCAGATAAGGTACATAGAATGAATGCTCAATTATACCAATAAATTGACACAGGTGAAGGAGACGCAAGGTTCTCAAGAACCAGATTATTGACAGGCAATAAATAGACAGGTTAACCACAATTATATATATATGTATATATATATATATATAAGAAGAGGATAACCCAAAACTTTAAGCATAAGTATGATAGTAAACAGAGCTTGTTTGTCTGAAAGAAAAAACATTAGATGCCACTTTTAAGATACTGAGGTATCAAAGTCATAAAAGTCTGTATTACAAATCAATGACATTAGCGTTAGAAACGCTCGGCACACATGTCTGCACTTATGCTAGGTTCACCTTCGGAAATGGAACAGTCTGGATGGGCAACACAGTGCCCTCACTTAGTTTGTAGTACAGTATGTAACTACACACTCACCCTGGAATTAATCGTCCCAATTAAGACCACTGTTCCTCGCAGAGTTAAACAGTAGGGTTAACACCGCGACCCACTGCTACCACAGATCTCTTTTAGTTCCTCTACTTGCTTCGCATAGTGGCGAAAGAACACTCTGGAAGACTTCCAGCCAGTGTATGAACGGAGATGTTCAAAATCCATACAATTAAAGAAATTTATGAATGAGGCAACTTTCCTCGGATCGTGACCTGCGGGTGTATTGTCAGGATCCGCTCTGCGAATAAAATATGTGATTTTCGCTCTGAGTTGATTCAGATATAAATTTGAGCCTGATGTTTCTCCCCTGAATAGTTGACCACCCTTGAAGTCTGAAGTTCTATGAAGATAGACCTTTAGGCATTCTACTGGACATAGAGATGCATCTTCTTTCAGAGGGCAGATCCTCCAGGGACCCCACCTGTTGGTGGGTAACTCATTCTTGGCGAGAAACGTAGGATCCGGAAACAGGTTCAGTTCTTCCCCATCCAGGAACTGAACACGACCTGCCTCTCTCGAGAGGCTACAATCTCACTAACCCTGGCCCCGGACGCGAGTGCAAAATAGGAAAATAACTTTTTGTGTCAAATCCTTTAACGCACACTCTTCATTGCTCAACAGAGAAGCGAAATGAAGAACTTGTCTAAAGACCATGAAATGGGCTTTGGAGGTGCTGAAGGTCTGAGCCTAGTACAGGCTTTCGGGACTTTATTAAAGATCTCGTTACCTAGGTCGACCTGGAAGGCATATAGAATGGGTCTTGTCAAAGCAGACTTACACGCTGAAATCGTGTTCGCTGCCAACCCTTGACCATGGAGGTGGGGAAAAAAGATAAGCAGAAGTCTGTCAAGATCTCCTGCGGAATCTTCGCCTTGACAAAAGGCCACCCATTTTCTCCAAGATGACTCATATTGCCTTCTAGTAGATTTGCATTTATATTCCTCAAGGAAGTCTATACTGGCTTTCGAAATCCCGAAACGCTTTCTCACCGCTAGGGAGAGAAAATCATGAACTGCAGGGTCCGGGTTTTCTGTAATGAAGCGCAGACAGTTGACTTCTGGACTCGCTGGGTCAGAACTGGATCTGGTAGTGGTACAAACTTCAGCTACAGTTCCAATGCCAGGAGGAACCACACGCTGTTCGGCCACTTGTGGGCCACTATTGCCGCTACCCTTTGAAGGATCTCAGTTTGTTGAGGACCCTCAACAGAAGGTTGTGAGGAGGGAACAGATAAATCTTGGACCATCTGTTCCAGTCGAGGGACATCGCGTCCACTGCTTCCGCTAAGGGGTCCTCGTACGGGGCACGTACAGGGCAACTTCTTATTGTCTTTCGTCGCAAAGAGGTCTATCTGCAGTTCTGGGACTGATTCAGAATGAAGGAGAATGATCCTGCGTCTAAGGACCATTCCGACTCTATCGGTGTGAACCTGGATAGACCGTCCGCTGTCACATTGAGGACTCCTTGAAGGTGAACTGCCGACAGGTACCACTTCTTCTTTTCCGCCAATCGGAAGACGGCCAACATCACCTGGTTGAGAGGTGGTGACCTCGATCCTTGTCGATTCAAGTATCTTACAACTACCTCGCTGTCTATTACCACTTTATGTGGAACGAATGACGCGGGGAGACTTTCTTTAAGGTAAGGAGCACTGCCCTAGCTTCTAGAAAGTTTTATGAGAAAGGTCTTGAATAGCCTGGACCAAGTCCCCTGGACTTTTTTCCGATGAGAGTGACCTCCCCATCCCTCCTTTGAGGCGTCTGAGTGAATCGTCACCGACGGGGGAGGTGGCTGAAGAAGAACCTGACTTCTTTAGATGTCTGGCTTGGGGCCAAGGCCTGAGAAGAGTACTTAGCCGAAGTGGCTGGTCTTCTCAGATCTCTTCACGCGTTTGATGCATAACTTCTCCAAACTCCGATTGCATCCTTTAGCTGTGCTCTTAGCACTGGGTCTGTCACCGAAGCAAACTGGAGAGAGCGCAGTACTCTCTCCTGCTCGTGTCTTGATATCCTTTCGGAATCTTGAAGTCTCTTGACAGAACCCGCTATCTCCTTCCTTTTCTTCGCCGGGGTGGAGAAACGGTGTGACAAAAGGTCCCAGTGGATCTTAGCCACTGGAACTTTTGAGATGGAGAAAGTCGAGACTTTTTCTGTTGATCTTGAAGCCTAGGTACTCTAGGAACTGGATCACTTGACTGGAAGCTTGCAAGCATTCTGTCTCGGATGCTGCCCACACCAACCAGTCGTCCAGGTAGGCTACTACCTGAATTCCCTTTAGGCGAAATTGTTTGAGAGCTACGCTCGCAAGCTTCGTAAAAATCCTTGGGGCTATGTTTAGCCCAAATGGCATGGCTCCGAAGGCGTATAGTCTTCGTTGTAGCCTGAACCCTAGGTAGGGGGAGAGTCGATGGCTAATTGGAATGTGCCAGTAGGCGTCTGACAAGTCTATAGAGACGGAATATGCCCTCTTGGGCAGTAAGGCCCTTATGTGTTGCAGTGTTAGCATTTTGAATTTGCAATTCACTATGAACTTGTTAAGTGGCGACAAGTCCAGAATGACTCTGAGCTTTTCCGAGTCTTTCTGGAACACAAAACAGCCTCCCTTAGAAATTGATGGGCTTCACCCTTTTTCTCCAACCGTTCTTGAATGTACGCCTCCATAACGGGGGTGGAGTGTTGGAAAGACCGAAGGTACGGGGGTGGAGTGCTGTACCAGCTCCCGCCCAGTCCATTCTTGAGTAGGCTGTGGGCCCAGGGATCGAAGGTCCACCGATCCCGAAATTTCAGAAGTCTCCCTCCTACCGGTATCACCTCACTTGGACTGCCGTCCTGAGGTCTTGCCTTCCTGACCACGACCACCCCTGAATCCCCTTCCCCTTGAGGGGCGTCTAGACGAGCCTCTGGCTGCTCCTCTAGGCTTTGCTCGAAAGGAAGTAGACTGCCCTTCGAACGCTGGGGTGAATGCCGTGGACTGTGTCGACACGGCCTGGGGTACCCACTGAAAGGTGGTCGGGGTTTGTGCCACGATCTGGGGCACTGGGGGCAATGGCAATTGCAGTTGCTGTTGCTGTCTAAGAGGCTTGGCTGGCCGAGACGGTAGCCTAGTCCTCATAGTCTTCCTCTTTGGTGGAGGACCCTCATCCGGGGAAGACTTTCTTTTGATAGCCAGGCCCCACTTCTGGAGAAGGTTTCTATTCTCCAAGGCGGCTTTATCAAAAACTTCTTTGACCAAGTCGGTAGGGAAAAAGGTCTTTTCCCCAAATGTTGGAGGAGATTAGTTTCTTTAGCTCGTGCCTCACCGTAGCCGAGGTAAACACGAACTCCCTACAAGCTCTCCTTGCCTTGACGAAGCCATAAAGGTCCTTCGTCACTGTGGCCAGATGAGGCTTGGCCACTACCATGAACATTTCATGGACCTTGGGGTCACTTGCCATCGTCTCGAGAGTAGTCTGAAGAGACATTGAGGCAGTCAGTCTTTCTTTTGTATCGAACTCACTTCGCAAAAGAAAGTCAGACAGCTTAGGGAGGTCCTTGCCGAACTGACGTCCGGCAATATCAGCCTCCAACTTTCCCACTGAGAACGTAAGATGGACGTCCTTCCAGTCTTTGTGGTCCATAGGCAGGGCCAGCGACAAGGGTTTACACTCCTCTAGGGAGGGGCAAGACTTGCCGGCCTCGATTGCTTTTAGTACAGCCAGAAACCCTTTCTGTAAAAGGGGGAAGGCTCTAGTAGGCGAGGACACAAAGGAAGGGAGCTTCCTATTCAATGCAGCTACCTTTGAGTTAGAGAAGCCCCTCTCTTTCATCGAGGATGAAAGTAGAGCTTGAGCCTTAGCATGGTCCATCACTATGACCTCCTTCGGCTCTGTCTCCTCCTTTGAAGCTGGTTCCTTCCTCAGTCGGACATAACAGTCCGGATATGATGCCTTGCTGGGCCAGAATTCCACCCTCCAGGGGAACTGAGCCCAGCTTATCCGAGATGACGATCTTTCCAGTCGTCATCGGCATGTGCTCAGCATAACTCCATGGGTTAGCATCTGAGCACAAGGGAAGGTCTTTCACATTGAGCTTTTTCTGGGGCCCATGTGATTCTGCAAGGCACTGCATTCGCAGTTCCATTGCAGCCGCCTTCTCCTGATTCTCCTTCTGCATTTGTTGGATCATTCCAACAATAGAAGAGAGGGCCTGTCCCAGCTCTACTGGGAGACCGGCCGATGTAGAGGGGCTTGAACTTCATCCTGGGCTTCTGGCAGGAGGTCTTCCTCCTGACACCCGTCCACATCAGATATCCTGTCATTTAGCTGGATGTCTTGCATCGCGACCGCGACTTCAGCATCCACCTGGATCTGAACTTAGGGGATCTCCTCTTGAGGCTGGGGAATCACTGCATCAGCTGATGCCTTAGGGAAAAGATACGCCCTCATCTTCTCACTTGGAAGATAAGGGCCAGAAGTGTTCTTTTGGAAGCCCCTTACCCAGGTACGAAGCTTCTTCCTAGCTATTTAAATGTCTCATTAATCAGGTTAGTGCACACAGTACATACCTGAGGGTCCCAATACCGGAGATCATCCTTGGAGACAGCGTATGCTGCGTGTCTCCTACAAAACTCATGTCCGCAGAGGTTCTTGCTGCTGACATTGCAGAAAGCACTTCCCCACTTCGGAGTGTCCTTCTGTAAAGAGAAGAAATTTCCATGAGTATCAAGTGAACTATGTATCACTGGATATGCATAGTATAGCATAACAATTCAGAAAGGAAAGACACACACTTGTGTTTCCTTCACAACCCATTGTTGCAGCCTTCCAGATAATAAAATCAAAATGGTTTATCTCTTCTAGAGTAACCAATGCAAGGTTTCCAGAGGAAACAGGTGGAGCTCACACCTAGGCAATGATTTTAAAATCCTGGATAATAGACAGGGAAGAACTCTGCTTCCTATCTGAGGGCAACAGCAAAGGGCTGTGCAAGAAAACACAATAGTGTTAGAAGATACAGTGCTGTACCTAAACCTTTACTATAGTTTTCTTCTTACTGTATATGCTATACAGAAGAATACTAGTACAGTATAGGAGGATGTGTGCCGGCCTGCCTTTGCCGGCCGGCACACACCACAACTAGCTTTAAAGTATACTACTTAACAGCTATAGGGCGGCAGCACTCTGGTTCAAATGCATGTGCCCGTCGGCAGCAACTGCCGGCCGGCAACAGCCAGTGTTGGCCGGCAATGACTGCCGGCCAGCAACTACACAAGGTAGTACCCAGCTGCCGGCCACACTCTTGGTGACCGGCAGACAAGGACTGACATAAGCCGGCCGGCAAAGGTACAAGACCGATGCCAGCCGGCAGTAAAAGAACCAGAAGACTACACCTGCCCGGCTGCCGGCCCATTAGGCCGGCAGCCGGGACAGGTACAGCACTAGAAGAAAATAGAATGGATGCCGGGATAAGAGTGTACACAACCCCCCAAGCCCGGCAACCGAAAGAGTGCATATAAGGAAGGGGAGAAACTTAATTCAGGCTTCCTTGACCAATGCCGTCCGGCTCTGCCGACAGGCATGGATGAGGGACCAAGAGAGGTCCGGGCAGCACTCGAAAACATAAGACCCTTGCCGGCCAGCATCTCTGCCGGCCGGCAATGGGCTTAGTCAATTCCACATCCCAACCTATACTAGGTCCAGAAGTAGAACGACGTACAGTACAGTAATACCCCTGCCGGCCAGCTCTGCCGGCCGGCAAGGTACAGTACAGTAATGGCTAGGCCATTACGGAGATAGAGGGGGAAGGGACAAGAGGGTCCTGCCAACCTTGCTTTAGTGACAGATCACCCGCAGCCAAGAACTTTGTCTTAGCCTAAGGGAGATCTAAGGGAAAGGGCCAGCAATACTTGCCAGCTTCCAGAGCACCAAAGCAAGGAAGGCGTTGCTACTCCCAAGGGAAGAACTTATCCTCCCCCGAGAACAGCAACAGGACTTAGTCTGGTCGATCACAAAAGAAGGAATCATAACTTACAGAAACCTTCGGTAGTGACCTAAGGGAGCTAAGCTCCCTTTGTAAGTGTTAGGTCAGCGAGGGAGACTCTGCCCCAAGCCAGACAACACGGACTCAGACTAAAAACTCTGTTGTTCTGTCCCTCTTTGAACCAGACTTACTGGAACAGGAATGTACAGTAACACCCTAGTATAGTTTTATCGAAAATAAATTCGGAAAAAACCACTTAGGGATAAGCCCAAGGCTTAAACAGAGGGAAAGGGATTGCATACCTTCTCCGAAGAAAAGAAAGCAACCGGGGAGTATGATAAAGTATACTAAGGCTCCATAAGCAATTAGCCTAGGCACCAAGAGAATCGATTACCTAATTCACCAAAACTCACACGTATACAATCTTGGAAATATTCCACACAGTCTTAAATGTATAAAATATAGCCTAAAGCTTCAATAAAATTTTAATTACACTCGGAAAAACCAAAATCATGCATGAAGTACTAGGACCAAACAACTAGGCTACATGGCCTAGCGTAGGCCAGAATGGCGAATACTTCGCCAAATAATACTAAGCACGAAAGGAAATCCTATGTAAAGCTAAATAGCTAAAATTTATTAAAGCAAAACAACCAGGAATGTCACTCTGACTAACTAATTTATACCTAGCGAGTGACAGTGTCCAGGACACCTCTGGTAGGCTACGGCTCTTGTATCAAAGATTAATCCTATTAATCACTCAAAATTTTACCAAGAGCCTACATTTATACATAACAGACACTATACTCAACTTATCCGAGGCCAACGAAGACGGAGAAGCCATGAAAAGCTGAATAAATCCAAGATTTGCGAGAAAAACAGGAAAAAACACCGAGTTGTTAAGCTACGCAAAAAGGAATACAGATGGCGCCAGGATTGGCGCCAGGCACGCATACGAATCGGGGGATAGGGAAGCCTTGGGAGCGGCTCCCCTTTTTCTTTCCCGAATTCGTATCTCGTCAATCACCTCCTACGAGACGAAATCTCTGTTCAGGTCGTAGATTGCCATGTGACGTGTCTAGAATACGTTCTCTGATATGTCGCGATATCCCTTTCACGAGGGATACTCGCTCCAGGAGTTAGAATTCTGGTACCTTAAGGTAAATTCTCTGGGAATATCGCCGTAGTTGTAATATACCCTAGGAAGCTACCCTATAGGAACTTCCATCAGGACGACATGGCTTGAGCCCAAAAATATATATATATATCCAAAAAATCGAACAAACTCTGGACAAGCTGAGCTCCACTTAGTTTTCAGGATAACAGGAAAGTTTCATTATATTCCCTTATATTATTTGGAGTCGGCGCGTATTCTGAATAAGTATTTTACGTGACTTTACATCAGAACTACATTTGTTGAACGATGGAATTACACTTTAATATAAAGGCTATGGTGGTGACAACTTGAAGGTATAGAATATTTAGACATTCCGAAAATAATCAACTTTAAGATTATTTGTAAGAAAACCTTTTATTTTAGATGAAAATTTTAGGATTAATTTTTAAATGCATAGATGATTTTTGACAAGGCTTCATGACCAATTTCACAAGTCTTCCCTCTTTTCAACGAAGCTTACGATTCCATTCTTGCAACTAGATTGACGTCATTTTTCATGAACGTCATCTCATGTTGATTAATTTTGGAGTATCCAAATATATTTCTATATTGAAATTTTCACTACCGCAGCCTTTATATTAAAGCTTAATTCCGTCGTTCAACCTATATAATCTTGATAAAGTGTCACGTAAAAAAAGTGATTCGGAACACGTGTCTACTCCAAATAATAAATGGAGTTATATAAATGCAGTTTTCCTGTTTGTCCGGATACACACACATATATTTGCAATGTTTGCTTACCAGAATGCATGAAATGTCACACAAGGTTGGGCTGAAGATATATAGAAGAAACACAGAGATGATGAGAACAAAGTATGCAATGGAAGGTCAAATATTATTGGAAGGAGAAAGTATTAATGAGGTAGAATAATTCAAGTTTTTAGGAAATATCATCTCCAATACAGGGTCTTCAGAATTAAAGTTTAGTGAAAGATTGAAAAAAAAGCAAATCAGACAATGGCTAGGTTAAGTAAAATTTGGAAATAAAATCACCTTAAACTACATATAAAAATCAGACTATATATCAGTTTAGTGAGATCGGTGATACTGTATGGACATAAGTCATGGTAAGACAATGAAACAATCTCCAACAAATTTAGTAGATTTGAGAACAAAGGCCATCAAAAGGATATTGAGAGTTGAATAGCAGGACAGGATTAGAAATGAAAGTATAAGAGAGGTTACTCGAGTGCCATATGTGGATGAGATCATGATGAGGGGTAGATGGAGATGGTTTTGGTATGCTCTTCGCACTCCCCAAGAGAGATTAGTTCACCTGGTCTCCACAAGGCACTAAAAGAATTGAAAGACCCAGGCCTACATGGCTGAGGACTATGAAGCGCGAAGTAGACGATGAATGGAGAAGTATCGAATTAAAACCTCGTGAGAGAGACGACTGGCGAAATCTAACCGAGGCCCTTTGCGTCAATAGTCTTAGGAGGAGGAGATTATGTATATATATATATATATATATATATATATATATATATATATATATATATGTGTGTGTGTGTGTGTGTGTGTCTGTGTGTTTGTTTTTTGAGATAGCAAGTGTGTATGTCACCCGTATTTTTTTTTAAATGAAATAAAACTTACTCGTTCTTATCGAAAGCAGAAATATTGTGCATAACGATAATCCCTCATGAATTTAAATTCAGTCAAGCTAGTTACTAATTTTCAGATCTGTATATTTCATTTAATTTTTTGATAATAACAGTTCTTGGACTAAAACTAATATTAAAACTTTATTGCCATGGTGAAGCTATATTTCGGAATGAATCTTGAATGATTTTATCTTATTCAAGTAGTGGGAATGAATTAAGCCCTAACCTTGTTCATACCATCACATATACGTACACTAAAAAGAGCAATGAATTCGAAGAGGGAGACTTGAATAAGCAATTACAAATTTAATGTTCAACTAAATATAACATAAAATTAGCTATTAAAGTTAGTGAATTCATCGTATAGTTTTTCAAAAAAAAAAAAAAAAAAATCTGAAATATATTAGTGGAGCCGTTAGTAGTTTACTGCCAATACATGTCAGCATAAATCGTAACATCATCGGTCCAGGGGCGGGATATTAATAGTCAAAGGTATGGAATCGAGCCGAATGTTATGAATATGGTAAAAGGTTTATGACTATGATCCATTTATCATCAACGCTTGTGAATTCTCTTCCCGGGCCAAATTCGTAGTTATCATTGCAAATCTATACGATTATAATATATGCGGTGAAAGGCGTACTAGAAAGTGTAACCCTCGATTTTAAACTTCAGCCAAGGCATTTTAACCTATAAAGTTCGACAATATTAATAGCAGTTTGATAAAAATCTCAAGATTTATGTTTTGAACTTTACGTAATTACGTATGATGGTAAAATTTTGTCGAAAAGCTCACAAGAACATGTATATACTAATGTTTTATATAAGATTTGGCGTGCGTTTAGCTTGAAAACTGTTGGACAAATTTTGATACTTCTTGTAAATAGCATAGTTCGAAACATAAGAGTACAAATTTTTTTTTTTTAATATGGCAATGTATGTTTTTGATAGGTGTTAAAAGTATAAAGAGGCAATTTTTCATATAGGAATCTACTATAGTTTCAGTATGAAAGTGAAAAATTTACAATATTTCAATCGGTCTCGTATTAACAATCAAAGGAAGATCAATAATACAGACCTAAACAATGGTTCAAAGCTTCATTTATAATAGGATCTTTCCGACAAACGATTCACTATAGTACACAACAATCAGATTTCTTTTGTGCACATACTGCAACATTAGATGACTACTCCCTTTTTAAATCGCCAGCCATTGGGATGGCAAAGAGGATAGACTGCTGTGATATTATCACCAAATCTGCTGTGTTGACAAGATTTAATGACTCACTTACGTGAGCTGTATTGTATCGGATTAATGACTGCAGTGTAAATCTTTGCTCTCGGATAGAGAGAGAGAGAGAGAGAGAGAGAGAGAGAGAGAGAGAGAGAGAGAGAGAGAGAGAGAGAGAGAGAGAGAGAGAGAGCGTGTGCCTGTTTTATAAATCAAACAATAGTAGTATGAGAATAGCGTTCTGTAATACTCAGTTGATTGGTCTTTATTTTTTATTTGATTATTTCACTCAAGATTAACAATTGCTGCTCTTCACACATGCATGTGTCATAGTTTTTATACTTCCGAGTAATCACAATTAAAAAGGATGTTTAAATGTCATTCGTAAGTCCTATCAAGAAAAAGATATTATCAAGTTTTTTAACTTCTGATAGTTTGAACAGTTTCATATATTGCGGAAGAGATGTTATGGATTTAGATTTGATATATTTTGTTTCTTTAATTCCTTTACTTTTCCGTGATGGCGAATGAATCATTTCATATAATATCCTACATTTTAAATATCGTTTTATCTTTTGATGACCGTGCTTTCATATTGTATTGATATCTGTTAACTTGAAGTAAAATGAGAGATAAATATACATTCTTATATATACAGTTCATGTATATACATAGAATATATATATATATATATATATATATATATATATATATATATATATTTATATATATATATATATATATATATATATATATATATATATATATATATATATTGTGTGAGTGTGTGTGTCTGTGTGTATACAGACTTGGATATGCATATGTGTTTATCACATATATGTACATGTAATTGTTTGTGTGTTTGAATTAAGCAAAACTGCTTCAGTAGTTATACAATCCGGCTTACGTTTCTAGTATTAAGAAAAATTAACAATTAAGAAACAAACATTCTAAACGTGAATTTAATATATGACATACATTTATTGCCTGAGTGTATAATCAGTATTCTGTAAATAAATATTCAATGATTTAATTACTCCCTCCGTCAAAAATAGGAAAGCTGATTTGAGAAAACGTGAAAACTATACCCACTAGTTTTCTCAAAACTCCTATCAAGTTACCTACGTAGCACAAAGGCCACTCCTCTTGTATTTCGGAAGAGAGATAAAAGGAGAGTAGTCTTTGCCTTTCCCATGCA
>NC_090733.1:157191911-157259411 GCF_036898095.1 Palaemon carinicauda | reverse complement strand
TCGAGTATTCACTACAAATACACAAAACACACACACACATATAAATATATATATATATATATATATATATATATATATATATATATATATAATTATTTTTACTATTCTTTTGAGGAGCCCAATAGACACTTTCAATGGATTGGTAGGTGGTAGGGGAGGGGGTTTGGAAGGGGTAGGGATTACTCCTCCCCCGGGCAGTCCGAGACTGAAGAATTTGAGGAAACAAGGAACTCATTTGTATTTTAGAGGTTGTGGAAAGAGGTTAAGAAATTCTTGATACAACTTGTAAAATATTGTATCATTGCCTCAATCTAATTTGATAACCGTTAATGTTCCATGAAATATTGCTAACCTAATTCATAATTGGTTCATTTGTAGTAGCTAGTAGCAACCGAATAAATAGCCGTTGTTGTTCTAAGGTTGATTAGTAACCAAAGTTAACTATTAACTTTGCATAATAAATAATCTGTGACGGAAATAGTAAATACTGATGACTGCATAGCCCTTTGAATACAATCAGAATTTAGTTTATTGAATCGAAAGGGAATTGTATTGCGGTAAATGAGACCACTATTACATTCTAGCAAAACCTTTGAGAAATTTGCTTTATTGATGAATCATATAAAAAAGTCTCTTGTCCTCAGAACGACATAATTTCCCAAGATTTTGTAATGAAAGTAAGAAATACTAATTTTCCCGTAATATATTCTCTAATTTTCCAAAAAAATATAAGCGCAGGGGGCATGAGCACAAAATGATTTCCTACACTAATACCTTGGCTGTAAGTTATCAGTGATTATGTAATTACTAGTAGCCATTCAGAAAATTACTTAGCTTGATCACGCTGACTTCTAGTAATCGTGATTCAAATAGGCATAAGTCTCCATGATCAAGTTCCTATTTGTGTTCCTT
The DNA here is from genome assembly GCF_036898095.1 of Palaemon carinicauda. Lineage (NCBI taxonomy): Eukaryota > Metazoa > Arthropoda > Malacostraca > Decapoda > Palaemonidae > Palaemon > Palaemon carinicauda. The sequence continues at coordinate 157,258,499 of NC_090733.1, read as the reverse complement.
TCATTCATTCTTTATTCTTTCGTTTATTAAACATCCTGGGTATCTTTAAAGAAAAATTGCCTTTTTCGCCGGTATTCATCTAAGGCCGTCAATTTTAGTTCCTAGTTTCTCACTATCCCTCAAGAAAAGAAATCTCTCATAAGCAGCAGCAAGAAACACCTTCACTTGACCATTCCAACCTGGAACCTTTTGAAATTTGTGTGAAGCCAAGACGAGATATTCCTTAGCTGGATTAGAAAATAAGGCATTTTGAGCACTATTTCACTCACCTTTTTTATACAATTTCAATCACATTCCTTTATAATTATTCCAGTTAACGAAGATATCTTGGTTGATTTTAAAGCAAACGGGTAAATTATCCTACAGAGTACTTTCGTAATGAGCATATTAATTGGAAAACTTGTGGTATACGGAGGACTACAGAACATAATGATCTATAGTAAGTAAATAGTATAACTTCGAGCCGGACAAATGTTGGTATAAGGATTCTCTCTAACGAATCCTTCAAACACTCATAAGACAACGACTCTCTAATTACAGCTATTATTGGTCCAAAATCTACTATTATGTGGATGAGCATTCAAGTCCAACAAAAGAATCCCGATATCTCTACTCGATGATAACTATCTCCAATTTTGTCAAAGGGCCTCAGTAATTATCAAGCAAATTAAAGCCCTTGTAATAAAGATTGAATTAGCAACACAGCAAAGATTTTACAGTATATATTTAAAATTCTATTTTAAATGTCAATGCCAACCGTTCTTAGCCACAAATACGGGCGGAAAAGGAAAAGTAAAAACTTTTATGAATAAAGGGCAAGTGGGTTGCGAACTAAAGACTGAGATGGCACATCCCCTTGAATCTGAATGACTTGGGAAATATTTTTCAGTAAAGTATCCTTATGTATTCCAAAATGTTCCTATCTATGAATATATAAAGGACTATGAAAGCATTTAGCAATCAATTTAGCATTCTAAAACTGAGTTTTTGGAAGCATAATACAATCATTTTTATTGGAAATATTGCAATATCAAGCGAAAATTTCTCCTGATATTCATGAATCTCTAGAAATCAATTTATATGGTGACCAATTACTACATTCACTACTGTAATCTCTCTCTCTCTCTCTCTCTCTCTCTCTCTCTCTCTCTCTCTCTCTCTCTCTCTCTCTCTCTCTCTCTCTCTCTGTGAATGTCCTCAAGGCTCGTATAACTCATATATGGCGTTTTTATGAATACTTTACAGCATCGAGCCATAAATGAAACTGTAACAAGACTAATGTCAGATCTCCGAACAATCTAATGAAGCTGTTAACGGAAGGAATTGTTAAGTTATGCCACTCCATTAATTTCTACAAGCTTATACAGATTCTAGATTTAAATATATATATATATATATATATATATATATATATATATATATATATATATATATAATGTCTGTGTGTGTGTTTTGTGTATTTGTATTGGATAGTTGAGATGTCAAATAATACAACAGCATATAATATGGCAACAGGATTTGTAATATTTCCCAGCGTTCGCTGAGCTTGAACAAGGCTCCGCCTATCTCCTAAGAAGTAGTAAGAAATGCATCTCTTTGTTTGTTTTGTCATGGTAACACTAGAGACCTCTGACGAGCAATTCTCCCTGAGTGTCGGCGGACTTTTGAATCTAAGTGTACATTCAGGCACACTATTCTATCTAATTTCTCTTCCTCGTGTTTTGTTAAAGTTTTTATAGTTTATATAGGAAATATTTATTTTAATGTTGTTACTGTTCTTAAATTATTTTATTTTTCCTTGTTTCCTTTCCTCACTGGGCTGTTCTCCCTGTTGGGGCCCCTGGGGTTATAGCATCCTGCTTTTTCAACTATGATTGTAGCTTAGCAAATGATAATATATATATATATATATATATATATATATATATATATATAAATATATATATATGTATATATATATATATATATATATATATATGCGTTGTGTGATTTTGTATTACTTTTTTGGGTTGGACGAGTAAATGTGCTATTCATGTAATTGTGTGTATACAAATATAATGATAACCGTTGAAAATGTATTGGCTATTTTTGTGATTCATGATAGCTCATAAATTCTTTCTTAGGAGGGAATTTTCAATGCCATTTAGATAAAACCTATAATTTTCTCTGATATTTATGCCACAACAATCGATTACAAGCACAGAAAATTATGCTACCTTTGGGAATTCGGACTCTCATACCAAATGGTAAACTTCTCATTTCCTACATCTACACTGCAATTTGCCCAATTACTTATGCATCTTATCCTTTTAACTTTTGCATTGTGAATAGGGATGATTTGGCTTTAAAGTCACACTTAGAATCAAATTTATTAGACCCAGGGGAGCTACAAAGCAATTCTGAATTTTTATGGCTAAAAATAATGCATGGCATGTCATTGGTAAAACATTTTTTTTATAATGTCTATAAATTTTGATAATACGCCTACAATTAAAAGGGGTTGAAACAACGCTGACAAGATGTTTTCAAGTATGTATATTACCGAGAATGAACTGAAGGTACTGAAGTAAAAAGGGAAATATGCTGTAATTCTATAACGATCCTAATAATACATTCGAGTATGAACGTAGGGGCTCTTGAATAACAACACCAGCGCAGGAAACACGTTTGGAATACGCCGGTGTCGGAAGACAACTATTTGCATATTTTATGAGATATTGAACTTCGCCATGGCGAACTTGTACCCAATTTTTTGAAGTATAAATAACGAAGTTCTACCTTCATGTATGTTATTAATGATAAATCATATACACCTTTATTTATACTGAAACATTGATATCTAAGTAATTCATACTCAATACTCTTGTTATTTAAATATTATAATTCTTTTCTCGAAGAGTATACTATTTTTTATTCATTTGTCGCTCGAATTTTATTCTGTTTTAGAATTTATTATACATTTATAATTCACTTAATACACTTAACAATGATTTATACACTAATCAACATCATTCTCAATTTTATCTGCTCTTCAGACTGTTCATAATACGGTTATTTAGTTGAAATGTTTTGACAATACTCACATATATATACCAGAAGTACTTCATACCCTGAAAAGAAAACAAAATATTGAAACATATGGATTGTAATTTACATTATGGTTTTGAGTATTGTACACATTTTTCTCTTTTGGGAATGTACTATATCCAAATATTTTTTCCTTTAAAAGTTTGTAAATTGATAGTATATACAGCACATTGAATGGACAAATTTTATTTAGGTCCAATCGTTATTGTAGAGTTTATGATATTATGTTTGTCGAATTACTATCCATTTATGTAATCTAGTCTTTTTATCGTGATATAGCGATACACAGAATTAAGGTGGTATTGTGACTATAGAATTTCATACTACAAATGGAAGTAACAAATGAAAAAAAAGAGCCCATTTCATAATTTTTTAATATATATATATATATATATATATATATATATATATATATATATATATACATATATATATATATATATATATATATATATATATATATATATATATATTTCTTTTATTTCAGTAATTTACTTTACATAAGTTTACGAATACCTTGAGTATTTATCCTTTCTTCATAGACCACACATACTAGGATATTTAAATCTGTCGAAAACCCCTTCCATTTACAGCAGCGTCCGAGGAAGCCTCACACAGGGATCAGTTCAGCTTCGACAGGCTTAGCAGATGTAATCCTACATAACTTAGATTTCGAAAGAAAGTTGTTGACCAAGTCTGTCCTAAGTTATAGCACCTAAAGATCTTCCTATATTCCAGGACGGAGAGCCCCAAATCTTTTGAATTTCAGACCCAAATCCCTAAAATCTAAGAGTATTTGCATTTTTGTAGAGTGTATCTCGTCAACTTGACGGGCTGATAATACGACTTGTGCGGAACAAATGGTAAGAGAAGATTACCAGTTGTCGCAATATTGGTAAATTATGGGATACATTTTATTGTCAACCATAGTCATGAAAACTGATTTATTTTGAATTGAATTCTCCCCACAATTTATTCGTTTCCTATAGACTTTTTTTAAAAATTTTGCCTCCTTTCCTTGCCTTTGAGAATCGTTTCGTGTGTTTAAAACAGTCATTATTCCACAAGATGTTAAATTTATTTCACTTTTCAATTCATCTGCGGCCAAGCAATTTGATCTTGAATAGCAAACTTCATCGTACATTCGTCCATATTTTTGTAATCTACATGAGCGAAAAATGAGAGATATAAAATAAAGACTTGAGAAAACCAAATATGTTCCGTAACTATAAATTTGGAAATTCATATAATGAAAATGTGTGTCACCCACCTGTCAATTGTTCTTTTTACGGTATTTATTGGGCTTTCATAAAGTTTTTACGCTTTCAGCTTCGGATATGTAAAGATCATGAAGATAAGTTGAATATTTTCTTGTCGAACGTATAAGATTTTTATGAAAATCACTGTCCTCTCTCTCTCTCTCTCTCTCTCTCTCTCTCTCTCTCTCTCTCTCCTCTCTCTCTCTGATTTAAAAAGGTTCTGAAATAAAAAAAAAAAATCCGTGTAAGCCTGTACCTTGTAGCTAGGGACATGAGTATGAATATCTCAACGCTTGAATGTTTTATAGAGTGTGGTTTTCTTTATACAATTTTCAGGGACAGGAATAAAAAGAAAATCCTTGGGAAAGCTATTTTGAAGCAATCTCTAATTATTTCAAGCATTTTATACGCAAGCCTTCAATGGGTTTGCAAATATTTCAAGAAGTAATTTTCGTGGTTATGATTTTCTGTCATCAACGTTTCTTGAAAATTGACGAACACATCGCAAAAGCTTGCTATATTGTAATGTAAAAAAATTATAATATTTTTATGTCCATAATTTTTTCCCTTTATAATATTTAACAAATGAGGAATTTTACGTAGCATTAAAACACAAATAAAACTAGGAAGGAAATAGATTTTGCCCTTTGGTTAGTTAGATTCTATTGTTAATATGGGGTGATAATAGAATTTTGAAAATGATGAAGCAAAAAGTGAATGTCTGTTGGAGTTATTCAACATATTTTTATCCCCATAGTTTTCATAGGCTGCCGTCATTTAGACGGAAAGGAAATTATTGTGTTTGTAAGAAGATTTGTAATCTTAAAATATTTAGACGAAGGATGAAATGGAACCCTTGATAGTTTTGATGAAACCTGTCAGTAAACATCCCGTGCCAGTTAATAGATAAAATCGGGATTGTCACACCTATCAAGATAAATTTTGCACATTTAAACGTGTTTTTCTTATTTCAAATAATCCATATATATTAACACATTAAAGTCTCGATTCTCTTAACAACCTCGGGATCAGAGCCCCAGGCAAAATCACTCAAAGACTATAGTATCTGTCCGGCTGGGCTTCGAACCCTGGTTCAGGATGCATGTGTGACATTGACCATACCACTCAGCCACGAAGAAAAGTTAAAAGTCAATAACAATTCTTCTGTACATATACCTGTCAAATTTCGGTTTTTTGTACTTAGAATTGAAATCAACCCATCTTCACCATCGTAGCTAATTGGTAGGTTTGTGACTTGACATTCGATTAATGATAAATTTTGCACATTTAAACGTGTTTTTCATATTTCAAATAAGCCATATATATTAACACATTAAAGTCTGGATTCTCTTAACAACCTCGGGATCATAGCCCCAGGCGAAATCACTCAAAGACTATAGTATCTGTCCGGCCGGCCCTGGTCCAGGATACTTGTGTGACATTGGCCATACCACTCAGCCATGAAGAAAGATAAAAGTCAATGACAATTCTTCTGTACATATACCTGTCGAATTCAGGTTTTTGTTCTTAGAAGTTGTTAAGAGAATCCAGACTTTAATGTGTTAATATATATGGCTTATTTGAAATATATATATATATATATATATATATATGTATATATATATATTTATTTATGTATGTATGTGTATATATATATATATATATATATATATATATATATATATATATATATATATGTATGTTGTATATATACATATATATATATATATATATATATATATATATATATATATATATATATATATATATATATATATGTGTGTGTGTGTGTGTGTGTGTGTGTGTGTGTGTGTGTGTAATATGCTTAAAAAGAGCCAGATAGAAGCAAGCAAGCACTTGAAATGACAGTAAGTACTATTGCCTAGGAGGGGACAATTACTGTGTAATAAAGCCTTATTATCAGTCGGAACGTATTTCCTCCCCACATAAGCTATTATTACCACAAACCACAAAAATGATGACGTGACAATTACTTTCTTGCAGAGGAAGCAAATAAAAACTCAAGTACTGCAGACCATCGTAAGCTAGTAAAAGCGAACCAAGTTGAAACTGTCAGGTCATTCAGACGTAATGGAATGCATTTTTAACGCCTGCATTTAATGAGGGAGACACAATAGTTCTTTTAAATGTTACGTGACTGGCGGTGTTGTACGAATAGTCTCTCTCTCTCTCTCTCTCTCTCTCTCTCTCTCTCTCTCTCTCTCTCTCTCTCTCTCTCTCTCTCTCTCTCTCTCTCTCTCTATATATATATATATATATATACTGTGTATATATACATATATATATATATATATACTGTATATATATGTGTGTGTGTGTATATATATATTTATATATATATATATATATATATATATATATATACCTGTGTATATATATACACACACATATATATATATATATATATATATATATATATATATATATATATATATATATATATATATAAACCAAGATTATTTAATAATAAATCATGGTAACATTTGCACTACTCATGGATAAGGACTAATAGTAAGAAATTATGATAAATAATAACCTTGAAAGAAAGTATATCAATTGAAAAAATATATCTATGGCATTCTAAAGCATTTAGAAAACCGTTGTGACCATTTTTACAACCAGGAATAGCTCGGACAAACTGAACGTTTATGTAAAGGTTAAACATGAAAAGAATTATTACAGTATTTGAGGTTAGAAATTTGGTTATATTCTTTTCTTAAATTGTATTCCTGATGCAAATTTAGAACTTTTTGATAACTCCTGCTCTTTATATAATTTGAAGATCAGTATATGGATGCATGTCAAACGCAATATTAAAATTCAAATTACATTACATGCTATACTGAAATAGCATATTGCATATGCACTGAAACTTGGTGCAGGAAATTATTTAAAACTTATATGACTAATGAAAACTGAGCCATTAAATTATTACAATAATATTAAATGTATCAAACTTGTATGTCTACCAGCCTACAGCAAAAAGAATGTCACCCATGATCAAGAGTACAGCAAGGTCTATATATGACCTTGGAGTACAGTGTACATGTAGACACGCACTAAGCACGAGGCAATTCCCTGGTAATAAACCGCCTTTGGCAGTCGTAACACGTTTTCACCCTTCCATAAACAATTACTGCCGTAAACCGTAAACTGATAATGTGGCAATTAGGGCCGTGTTCTCGGAGCGTGGGAAACCCGTCACATGCAGCCGTTGAGTCGTAAAGTAAAGAAATAAGTCCAACTTATCTCATTATTTGACAAAATATAACCTTTTTTACTTTTTTCTTTTCAGAAGAAAGCTATAAATACTTCGCTTAGACAAGACATATGTTTACGGCTTTCAGGTAGTCTATTTCATGCATTATTGTTTTGTGAAAGAACTGTTCTAATAACGTATTTTCATGCACAGAACTCTACGGTAAATAAGAAGTAAAACTGCATTTATTCAACGACAAAGACGTTAATGAATTTCATGCACAATAATCAAGAACATTATTCCAGTAGTTTTACCCTTAGCTAATGGTTTTCTTCATCATGGGATCTGTCATAATAATTTTGTCTATATATGTACTTGAATTTACGTATTATCATGCAGTTATTTTGGAATTTAGATGGTGTCATGGGTTCAAAGTAAAGCAAGGTTTGCTTAGAAAACCATAATTCGGTAGTATTCTTTATATTAGAATAAAAAAAAAGTCATGCAGATTTTTTTTCCGCACCGACAATATTTTTAATTTTATTTTGTGGCAGAATTCGATAGATTAGATTTTTTTTTATCGCTCTTTTGGATTATTGTTTGTACAAAGATTTAAGTTTTTCTTTAAAAAGAATAAAGGTATCCTGCAGGATATATATGTCTTCAAGGACTGGTTTGAATACTTTATTTATGTTTTGAGAAATAGCAAGTCCTCAAGGTATGGGGAAATATATTGCTTACGAAATTAATGCAAATTATACTGAGATATCGGCTTTAAACATAGAATTTGGGTGATATTGATAACGATAATTTTTTTTTTAAGTCATTTTAATTGCTAAATGAAGGGGATTTAGTTTTTGTTCCAGATTTTTTTTTTTTCATATGCATCAAATTATGCTGACGAAATTCAATTATTTGATTTACGGAGATAATCTGATACATCTATAGCTCTATTATTTTTTTTAAACGTAGACAGGCATTGAAAACAGGTATATGACTTCAGAAAAATATTCAGATTAATAACTGTATGATAACTCAAGGAAATATTTAGTTTTTTTAAGGAAAGCTAGCATATGATTTTTATTATGTATATGGTGAATGTCTGCATAATTGAACGATTAAAATGTAAACAAAACTTATATTTATTGGACATAATATATCCACATAAATGATATTGCTATTGAACACAAATCCACATATAATTTGCTGCGTTTAGTAGTTCATACAAATATATATATATATATATATATATATATATATATATATATATATATATATATATATACATATGTATATATATATATATATATATATATATATATATATATATATATATTTGAATGTTGTGTAGCGGAAATACAAATAGGAGAGTTTCAATGAGTGAATTTGATAAGTCCATTAAGATGGACGTACTAATATCATAAAAGCATATTGATGATTTGCAAAATTGATCAATGCATTTCATAATGTGGATGTCTTTTCATCATATCGACATTCAAACTGAACATGTGTTTATTAATACATTTTACTTTATTCATTATTATTTTATAATCAGGCGTTACAGATGCTCAACACAATTCAAAATTAGTCAAATATCTTGTTTTAGTTTTGGTATGGATAACAACAACAACAACAATAATAATAATAATAATAATAATAATAATAATAATAATAATAATAATAATAATAATAATAATAATAATACCTGTGAGGACACCATAAATAGTAGAAATCAGTTGGTATAAAATTGTAAGTATATGTGAAGAACTTAGTCTTCATGGCTTAAAATATTTTTTATTGATTTTTCTCTATTATAAGTTTTATGAAGGTTGATTTACCGTTTTGTGAGTTGGTGATTGATATTTCATGTATGAATTCTGACGATGTCAGATGATTTCTTTTTACTTGTAAATTTTTGTTAGACACATTGTTCTATTGGTCAATGTTATGGAATTCTGTTTATGAAATTATATAGAAATAGATATCGGATGACGTTCATATGCACGAAAAGGTATTCTTTTACACATGAAACTGCCCATGCATTATGTCATTTTGTTATGTGCATATCCAAATAAACCCGGAAACTGTGAAATACCTATGATTACATGAGCGCGTTCATTTAGATACATAGGTAGTTTTATTTTTGTGTTGGAGAGAGAGAGAGAGAGAGAGAGAGAGAGAGAGAGAGAGAGAGAGAGAGAGAGAGAGAGAGAATTCAAAATTATTTTATAGTATTCCAACCTTATTGTTTGTTTTAATAAACGACCCAAATCCGATATATTTTATCAAAATTTTCACAAAGTGATTCCAATTAAAATTTAAGTTACGGAAATTCAGTTCGATTTTAGCTGCTATTTTTACTGTCGTTTTATTGTTTGTAAAGTTGGTTATGAAGGTAATAACACTTCAGGGGAAATTTATTTTTGATATCTGTTACTTTCATGACTTTTATTCCCAACAATATTTTGCAATATATATCTTTCTATTTAACTACCTGAACTTCAAAAGCAGGGTTAGGAAAATTTACAACGCAAAAATTTTACTGCAGTCATATTTGAAATACAAAAATTAGTCAAAGTAAATAATAATCTAGGAAATATTTACATAAATAATGTAATGTTAATAATGTGAGTTGAGAAACATGAAGAGACATGAAATTATTTCGTCGAATTTAATGAGAGATGAACGATAATAAAACTAGAGATGAAATCGTTTCATTTTTATCACAAATAATTGGAAATTGTCAGTATGTTTTATTTATCACTGGATTCTTCAATGTGAAATATTATTTTTTTTTCTTTTCTTTTTCTTTTGCGTGAGAAAGTTTCTTCATGAAATATTTCTTTAACTTTGGTGATTTTGTTACTGATATAGCAGTTTATGGCTTGAATTGGATGGCATTTTGTGATTATGGTTTATTTATTGACGTTTGATAAAATTAATCATGAATGTCTTCGTAGGAAAAGTGATTATTATTATTTTTATTATTATTATTATTATTATTGTTGTTGTTGTTGTTGTTGTTGTTATTATTATTATTATTATTATTATTATTATTATTATCATTATCATTATTATTACCCTTGTATAACTAACAGAGTCTTCTACCCTACTCGTTTCCAGGTTTGTTTGGCAGTAATGAATCTGGCACCACCTTCAATTGAGTCATTGTCAGACCTGGTAAGTAGACCATTACAGTTATTCTTTAATTTACTTGTATGATAAAATTAATAGTAAATTACTACTACTACTACTACTACTACTACTACTACTACTACTAGTAATGATAATGATAATAATAATTAATATTATTATTATATTATTATTATTATTATTATTATTATTATTATTATTATTATTTCCAATACAGCAACTGAGAAAAGAAAATCATGAAATTATTGAGAATTTTTTAAACTCAACGCCATTGCGGCCACTATTTCCTTCAAAAAAAAAAAAAAATGCATTAACAAGGGTTTACATTGAGAGTAAATTATTATCCTTTCTCAAAATATCCAAATATTTCTTTATTAATTAAGTCTCATCTTCAATGAGGGAATTTGACATATTTCCAATTGTGGGTAAAATAGTTTCAGGGTATATATAACTTATTGAGCCTATATTTTATAATTGCTTCTCATATCCAAAGAGTGAATTTGATATGTCTCCAGGTGTGGGCAAGATAGTTTTCATGGTATATATAAGTTATGCACCTATATTTTATAATTACACCCCATCTTCAACAAGTGAATTTGATATATTTCCAAGTGTGGGCAAGATAGTTTTCAGGGTATATATAACTTATTGCACCCATATTCTATAATTCCATCTTATCATCAATAAGTGAATTTGATATATTTCCAAGTGTGGGTATGATAGTTTTCAGGGTATATATAACTTATTGAACCTATATTTTATAATTCCATCTTGTCTTCAATAAGTGAATTTGATGTATTTCTAAATGTGGGCAAGATGGTTTTCATGGTATATATAACTTATTGAGCCCATATTTTATAATTCCATATTATCTTCAATAAGTGAATTTGATATATTTCCAAATGTGAGCAAGATAGTTTTCATGGTATATATAACTTATTGAACCCATATTTTATAATTCCATCTTATCTTCAACAAGTGAATTTGATAAATTTCCAAGTGTGGGCAAGATAGTTTTCAGGGTATATATAACTTATTGAACCCATATTTTATAATTCCATTTATCTTCAATAAGTGAATTTGATCAATTTCCAAGTGTGGGCAAGATAGTTTTCATGGTATATATAACTTATTGAACCCATATTTTATAATTGCATCTCATTTTCAATAAGTGAATTTGATATATTTTCAAGTGTTGGCAAGCTAGTTTTCAATGCATATATAAGTTATTGAGCCATTATTTCATAATTGCTTCTCATCTTAAATAAGTAAATTGGATATATTTCCAAGTGTGGACAAGATAGTTTTCAGGGTATATATAACTTATTAAACCCATATTTTATAATTCCATCTTATCTTCAATAAGTGAATTTGATATATTTCTAAGTGTGGGCAACATAGATTTCTGGGTATATGTAACTTATTGAGCCCATATTTTATAATTGTTTTTCATCTTCAATAAGTGAATTTGATATATTTCTAAGTGTGGGCAACGTAGTTTTCAGGGTATATATAACTTTTTTAGCCCATATTTTATAATTACGTCTCATCTTCAGTAAGTGAGTTTGATGTATTTCCAAGTATCAGCAAAATATTTTCCAGGGTATATATAACTTATTTAGCCCACATTTTTATAAAAGTTACCCGAATGAGGAAAAATAACTATACCTTTAAATAATATTGTCATATCTACAGCATGTTAATTCCCTTCAGAGAATGTCATTTTAGGAATTGTTTGATCTATTACTATGACAAGTAGTGATGTTGTTGGAAAGATGTTTACAATGTGATGCACCCCCTACACAACCGTACACATATATATATATATATATATATATATATATATATATATATATATATATATATATATATATATATATATATATATATATATGTATGTATGTATGTATATGTGTCTATATGTATATTATATATATGTATATGTATGCATATACGTATATATATATATATATATATATATATATATATATATATATATATATATATATATATATATATTGTCAACGTGACCAATTGGCCTTTTCAGCCTTAGGGTTTTTTTCTTTTGCAAATTTTAATTACTTTATAGTAATGTAGTTATTATTATTATTATTATTATTATTATTATTATTATTATTATTATTATTATATTTTCAGAACGGTTATAATTCCCGATATAAATGCCAGTATACTTTGTATCCGAGAGATAATTTTTCGAGTCATTCAGTCAAAATAACAAGTTATATGAAGAAAATTATTCTTTAGTGTTAATTGTTAATTTATGTCGATTTTTTTCTAAGTTTGTTCAATTTTAAGTGGTCGATATTTGCTTTGCTAAATTATAGTGCCTTTGTTTAAAACTTTTTATACAATGAACGGTACAAAAGTTCCTTGTATGAAATACTTATGTTTTTAGATATGGATGAATAACACACACTAACACAATTAGCTCAGTGAGGAAAGGCAACAAGGAAAAATAAAATATTTTAAGAACAGTAACAACATTGAAATAGATGTCTCCTATATAAACTATAAAAACTTTAATGAAACAAGAGGAAGAGAAATAAGATAGAATAGTGTGCCTGATTGTACCCTCAAGCAAGAGCACTTCAACCCAAGACAGAAGAAGACCATGGTACAGAAGCTATGACACTACCCTAGACTAGAGAACAATGTTTTGATTTGGAGTGTCCTCCTAGAAGAACTGCTAAAAATAGCCAGAGTCTCTTTTACCTTACCTAGAGGAAAGTGGCCACTGAACAATGATAATCCAGTAACCCCTTGAGTGAAGGAGAATTGTGTAAATCTGAGTGCTATCAGGTGTATTAGGACAGAGGAGAATCTGTAAAGAATAGGCCAGACTCTACGGTTGTGTAGAAGGGAAAATGAACTGTAAACAGAGAGAAGAATCCAATGTAGTAGTGTCTGGCCAGTCAAAGGACCCCATAACTTTCTAGCGGCAGTATCTCAACGGGTAGCTGGTGCTATGGCCAACCTACTACCTAGAAAACCTTTTACACACGCATGCGCGCACACACGCGCGCGTGCACGCAGTCCATTATATGCTAAAATTATTAATCTAGGTCGACCAAGGATATGAAAATAGAGTTCATCTTTTCTTTTTACATTTATTTACGAAAACTATTTCAACCTACTACCTATAGAACTTTTACACAGGCATGCACGCACTGATGCGCGCGTGCACGCAGATCCATCATAGGCTAAAATGAGTAATCTAGGTCGGTCCAGGATATAAAAAAGAAGTTCATCTTTTCTTTTTACATTTATTTATTAAAACTATATCAAAATAACGAATCATAAACTATAGTTCTCTTTATTTTTAGAGTTAAATGAAAAAGTGAATTAACTACCCCCATTGAATTTCTTAAATGACTTATGAATCACAAAGAAATTTTTTGTTTTTAATATTTTAATATTGTCTTAAGTGAAGAATTACCTACTCGAAGGAACCACGAGTTATCAATCGTAATGATACCCATTCTCTGGGGATGTAATTTGGAGTGACCCCCCCCCCCTCCCCCGAAAAAAAGCACTTTACTCTTCCAAATAAATGGAGCGGACGCGAAGGTCCACTTTCAGAATGAAAAGCACCCACTGTTTGTGTCAGTGCTTCTAATCTGGAGAGGCCCACGCGTTTATATGATGTGAATGCCACGTGCCTAACTTGAAAGGGATATCCCTCTTGATGAGGCTGAGTGAAGAAGGAGTAAATGAATTGCGAATACTTCAGACCGGAGAGAGAGAGAGAGAGAGAGAGAGAGAGAGAGAGAGAGAGAGAGAGAGAGAGAGAGAGAGAGAGAGATATTTCTCTAGACATTATTATTTTACATGAGATAGAATCCGTAAGCATCAAACAAAACTGTGCCACCATTTATAGAACAGCAGATGCAAAATATAATAACATAGGGGAAGTGTTCTTTCTTCTCTTTCGTTAAAAGTAGGACCATTAAGGAAAGTTTTACTTAGTCAAAGTTATCTCATTTACTTGGCACGGTAAGAAAACTCCTCGATCCTTCGTTAACTATTACTTTTGTTCCTTTTACTTGACTAAGTCTCTCTCTCTCTCTCTCTCTCTCTCTCTCTCTCTCTCTCTCTCTCTCTCTCTCTCTCTCTCTCTCTCTCTCACCAATAAATTTTAAAAGAACCCAAGTTGCATGAATCTCGCAAGTTAATTCTTTTGTCCTTCATTCCCATTCACGTGAGTACAAAGATTGCGTGGTTGCTTTTGTTTCAACCAGCGTGCCTTTGTTGTTCCCGTGTTCTTACATTTAAAAAGTAAACCTGCCTGCTTCCCTTGTTATATCCTCGCGCATTCTAGCCTTTTATGCATGCATTTCTTACCCGTGCGAAAGCGACGCTTTATGTTTATCCAGTGACGTTTAGGTAAGAAAAATAATTTTAAAAGATGCTTGGGTTAACCATCTCGTATGTAAGCTTTCCATGTTTTTTTTTTTTTTTTTTTTTTTTTTTTTTTTTTTTTTTTTGTATGAAGCGTACAAAATATTAAAGGTTTTTCTGTTTTAACCCATATATAATATTCAATAATATTCCTTAATTGTACACAGAATACTAAGGAGGTACAAATACGTCCCTGTATTACATTTGTATGTTAATTGGCAATTGTAATATCTGTATTGAAACCTCTCTCTGAAAATAAAATATTTGCCAAACACATACTTTAAAAAAAAAACCCTTCTCATAATTTTCTCTACTCTGCTCAAGTCCTTTGAGATTGGTTCTTAATTGTAAGTTAATCTACAAATGTATAAATATATGAATATCTGAAATATTTTATTTGATAAGGTATACAGTAGGTGTATAAAAACGTGCAGTAAATTGAGAAGAATGTGCGATTGAAGTAGTGAAATTATTTTGAAAATATAATAAATGAAAATATCAGTGCAATTTTTAAGCCGTTAAGAAATAAAATTTTATAAAACGTTCTAAATTGAACCTAAAACATCCTAGATCGAACCAGTAAAGTGTGAAAATAAGGATTATATGGGAGAGAAATGAAATAAGGAGAGGATTCTTAAACTTGTAAATTACCGAATCGATCACTCTCTTTTTAGTCCCCATGCATGAAGTATATACTTTTCTATCCTAACTGTTCTGTATATTTTTCTACATATTGTTTTATTTTCATACTCTAGAGACATGGTAAATTCGGGTCTTTTCACACGTTTATTAGCTTTCTTAAGTGAGGATTATTGCTATATCTAAATAATTTCCTATTTGAAAGGGTTATAATATATAAGTCGGTTTAGGAAATGTGAATTAATTAAACAAGCATGGAGAAAAAGTAGTATGGCAGATATCTTTCAGATAATGACTAAGGAATTTCAGGTCTACGATATAAGCAAAGAACTTGTGTAAATAAAATTACAGCCATAACGTTAGAGGTAAACTTATACCCTCACATACTGTATGTTAATACTTTCATTTTATAAAAAAAGGAAATATGAGTAATAATACATGGGTCATACAACTCTTGCAACATCAGACAGCAGCCTTCATACGCACCCAGACACTATGAGTGTGGTGTAGCAACGTACATAACCTTCAGGGACATTGCCTTTGATACCTCTTTCATATAAATTTTTTGTACTACATTAACCAATTATGTAACAGCTATTATCACCACGAAGGGTGACTTTAAGACCTTCACCTTCTATACCATACAGTAATTTAATTTTTGTCCTAACCTATTTTTTTTTCGCCAAAACTTATGGGAAAATTATGTAATTGTCTATCTTCCCTTTTTTTTTTTTTTTTTTTTTTTTATACAGAAAAGGTTACCCTGTTTCCTCTTGCAACTTTTCTGAAGGGTAGGATATATATATATATATATATATATATATATATATATATATATATATATCTATATATATATATAAATATATAATATATTTACTTTAATAGGGGAACTTTTCCTTGTAAATACAATTCTAGCATGATTATTTGATAGTCATATATATATATATATATATATATATATATATATATATATATATATATATATACATATATATATATATATATATATGTGTGTGTGTGTGTGTGTGTGTGTGTGTCTGTATCTCCAGTTTAAGATCAAGAACGTATGCTCTTCCATTTATTGAGATGTCAAAACCTCCTAGTTCTTTCGAGTCTTACTTTCTGTATTCCAAGAGGTGTATATATCTTTTTCCGCATATATATGTACACACCATCACATACACACATACACACACACGCATATATATATATATATATATATATATATATATATATATATATATATATATATATATATATATATATATATAATGATTGTATTATATTGCAGACGGTTGAAAACGTACTGTCCCACGACACATCCTCTGCATTAGAATTTAATTTTCTTATGATAAATCATTACTTCTATCATTATCTCTCGCTCGACGTAATTGTACCATTGTTTGCAGTATAGTCGTATTGGTTAGAATGCTTAATATTCACTAGTTAATTCGTGTAACCCAGATCGTGCTGCCATGGATCCTAATTAATTACCTGTGTCTGATTTAGGTCACATGTGCTTTGTTGACCGAGGCTCTTCGGGAAAGCCTAGTAATCTATCTGGATGATCATTTGAAAGTTACAAACTGGGCCAGTTCTTTCCTATAACAGTTATGGTGCTTCCAGTTTGACAGTTGGTAATAAGAAAAAAAAAATAGACGAATAAAGCTAGATTGGTTTATTGGTTTGTCCATATGGCGACATAGCATCATATGTCATCGACGAGAGAGAGAGAGAGAGAGAGAGAGAGAGAGAGAGAGAGAGAGAGAGAGAGAGAGAGAGAGAGAGAGAGAGAGAGAGAGTCGGTTACGATTTTCTTTTATGGTTATTGGCAATTCTGTCTTTTCTAACTTCAAATATTTGTTATAATTTTATGTGTTCTAAAAACCTATTTTTTTTTTATCACGAGAAGACATGCGAGTCATGACATTCATATAAACAATAATGAGGGCAATTTAATAGTATTAATAATGATAACAATTATAACTTTTGTTATAATGATCATATAGCTAATGATGGCAGTTTGGAGTAAGTTAAAATGGAGACGGATTACTCTAAGTATATCTACGTAAGATTCATAAAAAGTATAGCTTTTTAATTATTCTTCTATGTGAGTTTAGCACACCATCACGTAACTCAATCTAATATTTTCTT
Source organism: Palaemon carinicauda (assembly GCF_036898095.1). Classification (NCBI taxonomy): domain Eukaryota; kingdom Metazoa; phylum Arthropoda; class Malacostraca; order Decapoda; family Palaemonidae; genus Palaemon; species Palaemon carinicauda. Next base: position 157,240,568 of record NC_090733.1, on the reverse strand, counting down.
TACCACTCACACAAATGCAAACACCCGGGATATGTCACCTGAACTCCATATCGGGTAGTAGTAACCACAACTGAAATATAAAATCAAATAGCTTTATGGTGTTCTTTTACTTATGAATTCATAAAGTATATCATGGTGTCTTTCATGAAATAGATATGTGTATATCTCTTATAATCCTTCCTCTCCATTTACCATATCTCTCTCTATTGCCACTAGCCAAAACTACGCGAGCCCCTTTTAGCGGGATATTTGGTAATTGAACGTGATTTGTTGGTGGAGTGATTCCGGTAAGGGATTGCATCATCAGGAGTTAACGAAACCACTGGAGAATCTTGTTGTTCTACTTTACATCACAAATTGACTGTGACAGTTGAATGTAACAGAGACATTGATACTGTTTGTGGTTGGCACAGATGTTCGGACGATGTGCCGTAGCCGGAATATATACTGGAAGAATGATATTGTAGTGGTCATTCAGAAACGAAAAAGGATTCCGGAATCATGATAAAGAGGAACGAGGTTTATAGTGACCAGAGAGAACGTAAAAGAAAAAACCCACCCTTGGCGGTATATTTGGGATGTAACGTCACTATGAATTATAGTGATTTTAATAGTATATCTACCTTCTATGGAACTTCCTCCAATTTGAAGGGGGAGCCGACATCATTAAAGAAAAGAAACAAAAGGGGATTTGTCTTCTCTTTGTTCCTCCCGGCTTACGTAGGATTCAGCCAAATTTGGTTGGTAATGCTAGTGTGCCACAGCCCACCCCTCCTCGTTAAGTTTCGTACGCTGAATCCCCTACTGCTGTTACCTCAGCGGTCACCAAGGACACCGGAGGAAGCAGCAGGGTCTATCGGAACTACGTCACAATCGCTCGCCGTTCTTTCCTATTTCTAGCAAGCTCTGTCGCCTCTGTCACATCTATCCTCCTATCACCCAGACCTTTCTCCACTTCATTCATCTACCAAACCTTGGCCTTTCTCATGTACTCCTATCATCTTCTGCATTTATCACCTTCTTCAGCAGACAGCTCTTTTCCATTCTCTTTACATGGCCAAACCACCTCAACACATTCATATCCAATCTATTATTTGTTATAGATAGAATATCAGGATTAAACTGATGTGTATGCGTTAAATGAATCTAGTTTTTGTCTCTTAGATAAAAGATAATTACATCAATGTTAGTGAAGGAAGAATGTGGAATTCAAACTAAAAAGGAGTCCGGGAAAAGGATGGGTCACGTTTCACTGAAATATTTTTGTCGTTGGGTTAATTCGTTGATATAAGTCTTATAAGGTGATCTTATAATCATTATAACCACTTTGGGGAAAGTATTTTCATATCCTCTCTTTAGGGTTAACCTTTTTAAAAAAATATTTCTATGGTGTCTTTCAGGGCAAGGCAATGATCACGGTTAATGCTTTAGCTGGTGAATCATTGTGTGTACATACACACTCGCGTGCGCGAGAACACATACACATATATATATATATATATATATATATATATATATATATATATATATATATATAAATACATATATATATATATATATATATGTATATGTGTATATATATATATACATATATATATATATATATATATATATATATATATATATATATATATATATATATATATATATATATATGTATGTATGTGTGTGTATGAGTAACTACTGAAACCTATTTCGTGCTGATCTCGTTTCACGGAAACATTATCAGCATAGGTCATCAGCACCAAGTCATTGATAAACATTTGTAACTATCTTAGCGGAGAATAACTTGGTTCAAACAGACTAAAGTTCTGAACTGCTAAGTGATTTACTATCATTGACTATGCTGTTTGGACCATGTTATCAATGATGTATAGACGTGAAATCAAGTGCAGCTTGTTGTAATTTTTGTTTTGTTAATTTGGCGCTTCATTGGTAGAGTTAACAGGAATTGGGGTCATCTCGGGCAATATTTTCTTTTATTTCTGCCAATATCTTTTTAAACTAATACTTGCCAATGTGAATATTTACATAATCTTTTTTTAATTATTATTTTGCTCTTTTCCCATAAAGTAACAGATACAATGTTATATACTGCGTTTTTATTAAACTTATTAAATTAGCCTTTCTTTAATAAGTATTATGGTTGATATAGGGAATTAACCAAAATAGTTGAACCACCATGGTAATGTAATTTTATTTCCTTTAGCAAACCCCGTTTTCCCATAAATTTTGTCTTTTGCTAAAGAAACTGAGTTTGAGAAATTATATCTCTTCCTGCAGAGGTTTTCTCTCTGCTTGCCTCCCTCAAGTCTCGCTCGCATGTCTCAAAGACTTGACCAAGATTAATGAAGACAACTAATTGGCAGACTAGCAAACTTCTGCCTCTCAGACGGCTTCTTGCCTGAAAAGACCTGGATAAAAGATGTATTGAATCTTTAAAGGCTGAGTTTCATAGTTTTAGGAAACGAAGGACATAACATAGTAAATTTATTTTGAGATTTTTTTTTTCATTAGCGAATGTCTTTGAAATATCATTTTGAGGACTCGATATAAATATCATATTGGGTTTCCACGCTTCAATGCCTTCAGAGAACGTTAAATCGTATGTCACAATATACATAAAACTATTCAGAATTGTTGTATTGATGTGAACAGGGTTTCTTTGGCCGATTATTGTTGATTTTTAGATTAGATTCCTTGTTATTAGTATTTAAAAAAAAAATTTACCTGTGCTTTCCAATAGAATATGAATGACTATTTAATTGCCCGTTTTTCCTTCTGTCATATGCATTTCAAGGTGTTGCATATAGGAAAAAAAAATATTAACTTAATGTCTTTTATCATTTCACTGTCAGTGATTCGTGGAGGCAATTTTGAAGTACATGCAATTTCATAGTTATTGACTTTTGAGAGAAATGTAGAACAGCACCGATGCTTCTATTTCTCCACTGATTTCATCAGAGCATCAATGTCAGTACGAAATGCTTCGAGCAATTGATAGCCGCAATTGCTTCAAGTGTTCGATGGCTTTCGAGATGAATGCAATCATTATTAACTACCCTTGATGGACAAACTCGGTAACTATTGGATGTATAATAACGTCACTATCTAGTTTTGATATTTCTGTGAGTGAAACATATCGATTGAATGGTATTTATTCATTTAAGACAAGAACCTTTAATTAATAGTGTTCGTTGATTACTTTAATATAGTCCATCTTGTATAGGAAACCTAATTTTTTGTCTGTGAAATGGAATTTCATATGATGCCCCATTGTGCAAAATTACGTTTTTTTTTTTTTTTTTGTTTTTTTTTTTTATGTCGGTTATCATCGTGAAACCCATATAAAAACTTTGTGTATGTTTCATTATATTCCAAGAAGATTTCTAGACGTAAATGTTTTCATAAATACTAATGATAATTATGTAGATAATAGTAATGAAAATAATACCAACAAAAGAACTTCTCTTACTGTGCTTAGTACATTATAACATAAATTAATAATAATAAATTAATTACATTAAAGCTCCAAAATATAACAATTTACTGGGTCACCAATAACAGAACAAATTTGAAAAAGATATTAAATCTGACTTGTTCACGGTCGTTCCGTCATGTAGGCCTACTTCTAAAAACTCAAGAGAATATTACTAACCTGCATGACAAACATGTCTTCATAAGTTTGTGTTGGAGACTAGTGATACATTATAGAATGTCTTGCCTGCATATTGCCAAAAAGAAAATCGTATTTAGTATCTGTTTAGTTGTCAAACATTCTATTATCATCTAAAATGTCAATAGATTTGGGGCTTTTTCATTTACTAAAGCCGCTAAAAACAATATTGATACGATTAAATCCGTGAAATAATTCATTAGAATGGACTGTCTTTTAAAACTCTGTTCAGTAGCCTCAAAGGAATTCATTCAGTAACTTCAAGTGGCACAAATGCCGCAATTAAGCGAATTTTAAATCAAAAGTTTAAATCTTCCTTTCATATTAAAACTTCTTTGAAGCCATGGCAATTAAGATCATTTCAAGGAGGCATTTGATTATTAGTCTGAACTTTTTCTGTGACCTCATCGGAATTTTATCTTAAAGTTTAGGTCTTGGTTAAAGACGAAAACTTTTAGTTGCGTTGACTTTGTTTACATTGGACGCTATCTTTTTTGCTTTCTTGTTAGAAAATTGCAAAAGTTTCTCAAACTACAAGTACGGTACATTTATTTCTATTGATAGTATATTTACATGGAAAAGAAATGCTAAATACATATGGTTTCCATAAGTCATAGATATATGATTAGCTCATGTGGTAAGACTATTCTTGTTGTGCATAATAATAGTTTGCTTGCAATAATTGTTTCACCTGTACCTACTGAATCAAAAACATTTACACAAAGAGCAGTGAAAATCTTTTCAATTTACATTGTTTACCAGAATTTATATTAGGTTAATATAATGCTTCGGTTTTTTTTCTTCTTTTTTTCTAGAATGAAGATGAATACAAAGGAAGTTTGATCAGATTAGTTTTTACGCTGAAACTTATAAGAATTTAAGTTTATTTGGATATATGGTTTGTAATGATATTATATGACGTACACGAAAAATACCAAGGTCTAACACTTTATTTCAGCGACGTGGATCATTCTATAAATTCTTTCTTTTTTCATACTTTATTGTAATTTACTAGCACTTCTTTTATTACAAACAATTGCAAATGCTTAAGGTACAAATTTTGTCATAACATTGTTACGTGAAAAGTTTAGATAAGTGGACATGTATTCGATATAACCCTTGATAGAAATTAATATATTCTGGACAGAAATCCATTATAAAACGGTACCTCTTTCAATTGAGGTATAGTGACCTTAAGCATTATTTTTTTTTTTTTAAGAGTTTATCATTAATATGCAAACGACTTCCAACACCCTGTATCTGGAGAGGGTATTTTTCCCCTGGGTTATCTGGTTAAAATTCAGATCATCCTTGAAAGAGCGAGCTAGGAATTACATTTTTTTAACGTCAATTATATTCAGCCTTCAAAATTGATTGCTGATTGTTTCTTCAAATAATAGCAATGGCCAATCCCTACATATTCCCATGTAATTCTTATCTATTAGGTTTTATCTGTTATTTTATTAATTACAAATGTGTTTTATTATTTTTTCACATTAAACTTTGCTATTAGGGAATTATTAGCATTTCTTTTTCATTGTAGAAGTTTCTTATATTATTATTATTATTATTATTATTATTATTATTATTATTATTATTATTATTGTTATTATTATTATTATTATTATTATTATTATTATTATTATTACCAGGGAACCTATAACCATAGTTGAAAAAGCAGAATGCTATAAGTATGATTTCTTTCATCTTTCTCTTATTTTTTCTTGTTTCTCGAAATATTTGAACAATAATCTTCCCATCAGTTACCCGACCTTAAATTCTCTATATTAACCTTTTTACGTCCGATAGCGCTTTAGATTATTTTTAGAGACACCAATTCGTAACTTTTTTTTTTTTTGCTAGATGTTATCCCTTTCTCCCTGACTTTTTTTTACTGCGAGATGTTATCTCTTTCTCCTTGACTTTTTTTTATTACAGCGATATTTTATCTCTTTCTCCCTGCCTCTTTTTTTTTTTACTGCGAGATTTTATCTCTTTCTCCCTGGCTTTTTTTTTTTTACTGCGAGATGCCATCTCTTTCTCCATGACTTTTTATCTTTAACTGCGAGATGTTATCTCTTTCTCCCTGACATTTGTTTTTTACTGCGAGATGTTATCTCTTTCTCCCTGACCTTTTTTTTTTTACTGCAAGATGTTATCTTTCTCCCTGCCTTTTTTTTTTACTGCGAGATTTTATCTCTTTCTCCCTAACTTTTTTTTTTATTGCGAGATATTATCCCTTTCTCCCTGACTTAGTTTTTACTGCGAGATGTTATCTCTTTCTCCCTGACTTTTATTTTTTTTTTCACTGCAAGATGTTATCTTTCTCCTTGACTTTTTATTTTTTTACTGCGAGATGTTATCCCTTTCTCCCTGACTTTTTTAACAGCGAGATGTTATCTCTTTCTCGTTGACTTATTTTTTACTGCGACATGTTATCTCTTTCTCCCTGACTTTTTTTTTACTGCGAGATGCCATATCTTTCTCCATGACTTTTTATCTTTTACTGCGAGATGTTATCTCTTTCTCCCTGACATTTGTTTTTTACTGCGAAATGTTATCTCTTTCTCCCTGACTTTTTTTTTCTACTGCAAGATGTTATCTCTTTCTCCCTGAATTTTTTTTCTAATGCAAGATGTTATATCTTTCTCCCTGACATTTGTTTTTTAATGCGAGATGTTATCTCTTTCTCCCTGACTTTTTTTTTCTACTGCAAGATGTTATCTCTTTCTGCCTGAATTTATTTTACTGCGAGATGTTATCTCTTTCTCCCTGACTTTTTTTTATCTACTGTGAGATGTTATCTCTTTCTCCCTGACTTTTTTTTACTGCGAGATGTTATCTCTTTCTCCCTGACTTATTTTTTACTGCGACATGTTATCTCTTTCTCCCTGACTTTTTTTTTACTGCGAGATGCCATCTCTTTCTCCATGACTTTTTATCTTTTACTGAGAGATGTTATCTCTTTCTCCCTGACATTTGTTTTTTACTGCGAGATGTTATCTCTTTCTCCCTGACTTTTTTTTTCTACTGCAAGATGTTATCTCTTTCTCCCTGACTTTTTTTTTCTACTGCAAGATGTTATATCTTTCTCCCTGACATTTGTTTTTTACTACGAGATGTTATTTCTTTCTCCTTGACTTTTTTTTTCTACTGCAAGATGTTATCTCTTTCTCCCTAAAATTATTTTACTGCGAAATGTTATCTCTTTCTCCCTGACTTTTTTTTATCTACTGTGAGATGTTATCTCTTTCTCCCTGACTTTTTTTTTACTGCGAGATGTTATCTCTTTCTCCCTGACTTTTTTTTTACTGCGAGATGTTATCTCTTTCTCCCTGACTTTGTTTTTCTACTGCGAGATGTTATCTCTTTTTCCCTGACTTTTTTTTTACTGCAAGATGTTATCTCTTTCTCCCTGACTTTTTTTCTACTGCAAGGTGTTATCTCTTTCCCCCTGAATTTATTTTATTGCGAGATGTTATCTCTTCCTCCCTGACTTTCTTTTTTTACTGTGAGATGTTATTTCTTTCTCCCTGAATTTATTTTACTGCGAGATGTTATCTCTTTTTCCCTGACTTTTTTCACTGTGACATGTTATCTCTTTCTCCCTGAATTTTTTATTTTACTGCGAGATATTATCTCTTTCTCCCTGACTTTTTTTTACAGCGAGATGTTATCTCTTTCTCCCTGACTTACTTTATACTGCGAGATGTTTTCTTATTCTCCCTGACTTTTTTTTTTTTACTGCGAGATGTTTTCTCCTCCCTGACTTTTTTTTTACTGCGAAATGTTATCTCCTTCTCCCTGACTTTTTTTTACTGTGATATGTTATCTTTCTCCCTGAGTTTTTTTTTACTGCGAGATGTTATCTCCTCCCTGACTTTTTTTTTTACTGTGATATGTTATCTCTTTCTCCCTGACTTTTTTTTTACTGCGAGATGTTATCTCTTTCTCCCTGACCTTTTTTTTACTGCAAGATGTTATCTCTTTCTCCCTGACTTTTTTTTTCTACTGCAAGGTGTTATCTCTTTCCCCATGAATTTATTTTATTGCGAGATGTTATCTCTCTCTCTGACTTTTTTCTACTGTGACATGTTATCTCTTTCTCCGTGACTTTTTTATTTTACTGCGAGATGTTATCTCTTTCTCCCTGACTTTTTTTTACTGCGAGATGTTATCTCTTTCTCCCTGACTTACTTTTTACTGCGAGATGTTATCTTTTTCTCTCTGATTTTTTTTTTTACTGCGAGAGGTTAACTCTTTCTTCCTGTTTTTTTACTGCAATATATTATCTTATTCTTCCAGACTCTTTTTTTTTACTGCGAGATGTTATCTTCTCCCTGACTTTTTTTTACTGTGATATGTTATCTGTTTCTCCCTGACTTTTTTTTTACTGCTAGATGTTATCTCTTTCTCCCTGACTTTTGTTTTACTGCAGGATGTTATCTCTTTCTCCCTGACTTTTTTTTATTCTGCGAGATGTCATATCTTTCTCCCTGACTTTTTTTTTTACTGCAAGATGTTATCTCTTTCTCTCTGACCTTCTTTCTTTTACTGCGAGAAGTTATCTCTTTCACCGTGACTTTTTTTTTACTGCAAGATGTTATCTCTTTCTCCCTGACTTTTTTTTTACTGCGAGATGTTATCTCTTTCTCCCTGACCTTCTTTTACTGTGAGATGTTATCTCCTCCCTGACTTTTTTACTGCGAGATGTTATCTCTTTCTCCCTTACCTTTTTTTTATTGCGAGATGTTATCTCTTTCTCCCTGACTTTTTTTTTACTGCGAGATGTTATCTCTTTCTCCCTGACCTTCTTTTACTGTGAGATGTTATCTCCTCCCTGACTTTTTTACTGCGAGATGTTATTTCTTTCTCCCTTACCTTTTTTTTATTGAGAGATGTTATCTCTTTCTCCCTGACCTTTTTTTTTACTGCGAAATGTCATCTCTTTCTCCCTGACTTTTTTTTTTTACTGCGAGATGTTATCTTTCTCTCTGACCTTTTTTTTATTGTGAGATGTTATCTCTTTCTCCCTGACCTTTTTTTCCTGCAAGATGTTATCTCTTTCTCCATGACTTTCTCCCTAATATTTTTTCTTAATGTGAGATGTTATCTCTTTCTCCCTGACTTTTTTTTGCTGTGAGATGTTATCTCCTTCTCCTTTACTTTTTTTTTACTGCGAGTGTTATCCCTTTCTCCCTGACTTTTTTTTTAATGTGATGTTATCTCTTTCTCCCTGACTTGTTTTTTACTGCGAGATGTTATCTCTTTCTCCTGGACTTGTGTTTTACTGCGGGATGTTATCTCTTTCTCCCTGACTTTTTTTCTCTGCGAGATGTCATCTCTTTCTCTCTGACTTTATTTTTTTCACTGCAAGATTTTATCTCTTTCTCCCTGACTTTTTTTTTACTGGGAGATGTTATCTCTTTCTCCCTGACCTTTTTTTTATTGCGAGATGTTATCTCTCTCCTGACCTTTTTTTCTTTTTACTGCAAGATGTTATCTCTTTCTCCCTGACCTTTTTTTTTACAGCGAAATGTCATCTCTTTCTCCCTGACTTTTTTTTCACTGCGAGATGTTATCTCTTTCTCCCTGACCTTTTTTTTATTGCGTGATGTTATCTCTTTCTCCCTGACTTTTTTTTTTACTGCAAGATGTTATCTCTATCTCCATGACTTTCTCCCTGAATTTTTTTTACTGCGAGGTGTTATCTCTTTTTCCCTGACCTTTTTTTCTGCAAGAGATTAACTCTTTCTCCCTAATTTTTTTTTACTGCGAGATGTTATCTCTTTCTCCCTGACTTTTTTTTGCTGCGAGATGTTATCTCCTTTTCCCTTACTTTTTTTTTTACTGCGAGATGTTATCCCTTTCTCCCTGACTTTTTTCGTTTACTGTGATATGTGATCTCTTTCTCCCTGACTTTTCTTTTTACTACAAGATGTTATCTCTTTCTCTCTGACTTTTTGTTTTACTGCGAGATGTTATCTCTTTTTCCTTGGCTTTTTTTCTGAGAGATGTATTCTCTTTCTCCCAGACTTTTTGTTTAACTGCGAGATGTTATCTCTTTTTCCCTGGCTTTTTTTTCTGAGAGATGTCATCTCTTTCTCCCAGACTTTTTGTTTAACTGCAAGATGTTATCTCTTTCTCCTTGACCTTCTTTCTTTTACTGCGAGATGTTATCTCTCTCTCCGTGACTTTTTTTTTACTGCAAGATGTTATCTCTTCCTCCCAGACTTTTTTTTTTACTGCGAGATGTTATCTCTTGTTCCCTGACCTTTTTTTTTTACTGCGAGATGTTATCTCTTTCTCCCTGACCTTTTTTTTATTGCGAGATGTTATATCTTTCTCCCTTACATTTTCATTTTACTGCAAGATGTTATCTCTTTCTCCCTGACCTTTTTTTTACTGCAAAATGTCATCTCTTTCTCCCTGACTTTTTTTTTTTTACCGTGAGATGTTATCTCTTTCTCCCTGACCTTTTTTTTATTGCGAGATGTTATCTCTTTCTCCCTGACTTTTTTTTTTTTACCGCGAGATGTTATCTCTTTCTCCCTGACTTTTTTTTTTTACTACAAGATGTTATCTCTTTCTCCATGACTTTCTCCCCGACTTTTTTTTTTTTTTTACTGCGAGATATTATCTCTTTTTCCCTGACCTTTTTTTTCTGCAAGAGATTAACTCTTTCTCCCTAATTTTTATTTTTTTACTGCGAAATGTTATCTCTTTCTCCCTGCCTTTTTTTACTGCGAGATGTTATCTCTTTCTCCTTGACTTTTTTTTATTACAGCGATATTTTATCTCTTTCTCCCTGCCTCTTTTTTTTTTTACTGCGAGATTTTATCTCTTTCTCCCTGGCTTTTTTTTTTTTACTGCGAGATGCCATCTCTTTCTCCATGACTTTTTATCTTTAACTGCGAGATGTTATCTCTTTCTCCCTGACATTTGTTTTTTACTGCGAGATGTTATCTCTTTCTCCCTGACCTTTTTTTTTTTTACTGCAAGATGTTATCTTTCTCCCTGCCTTTTTTTTTTACTGCGAGATTTTATCTCTTTCTCCCTAACTTTTTTTTTTATTGCGAGATATTATCCCTTTCTCCCTGACTTAGTTTTTACTGCGAGATGTTATCTCTTTCTCCCTGACTTTTATTTTTTTTTTCACTGCAAGATGTTATCTTTCTCCTTGACTTTTTATTTTTTTACTGCGAGATGTTATCCCTTTCTCCCTGACTTTTTTAACAGCGAGATGTTATCTCTTTCTCCTTGACTTATTTTTTACTGCGACATGTTATCTCTTTCTCCCTGACTTTTTTTTTACTGCGAGATGCCATATCTTTCTCCATGACTTTTTATCTTTTACTGCGAGATGTTATCTCTTTCTCCCTGACATTTGTTTTTTACTGCGAAATGTTATCTCTTTCTCCCTGACTTTTTTTCTACTGCAAGATGTTATCTCTTTCTCCCTGAATTTTTTTTCTAATGCAAGATGTTATATCTTTCTCCCTGACATTTGTTTTTTAATGCGAGATGTTATCTCTTTCTCCCTGACTTTTTTTTTCTACTGCAAGATGTTATCTCTTTCTGCCTGAATTTATTTTACTGCGAGATGTTATCTCTTTCTCCCTGACTTTTTTTTATCTACTGTGAGATGTTATCTCTTTCTCCCTGACTTTTTTTTACTGCGAGATGTCATCTCTTTCTCCCTGACTTATTTTTTACTGCGACATGTTATCTCTTTCTCCCTGACTTTTTTTTACTGCGAGATGCCATCTCTTTCTCCATGACTTTTTATCTTTTACTGAGAGATGTTATCTCTTTCTCCCTGACATTTGTTTTTTACTGCGAGATGTTATCTCTTTCTCCCTGACTTTTTTTTTCTACTGCAAGATGTTATCTCTTTCTCCCTGACTTTTTTTTTCTACTGCAAGATGTTATATCTTTCTCCCTGACATTTGTTTTTTACTACGAGATGTTATTTCTTTCTCCTTGACTTTTTTTTTTCTACTGCAAGATGTTATCTCTTTCTCCCTAAAATTATTTTACTGCGAAATGTTATCTCTTTCTCCCTGACTTTTTTTTATCTACTGTGAGATGTTATCTCTTTCTCCCTGACTTTTTTTTTACTGCGAGATGTTATCTCTTTCTCCCTGACTTTTTTTTACTGCGAGATGTTATCTCTTTCTCCCTGACTTTGTTTTTCTACTGCGAGATGTTATCTCTTTTTCCCTGACTTTTTTTTTACTGCAAGATGTTATCTCTTTCTCCCTGACTTTTTTTCTACTGCAAGGTGTTATCTCTTTCCCCCTGAATTTATTTTATTGCGAGATGTTATCTCTTCCTCCCTGACTTTCTTTTTTTACTGTGAGATGTTATTTCTTTCTCCCTGAATTTATTTTACTGCGAGATGTTATCTCTTTTTCCCTGACTTTTTTCACTGTGACATGTTATCTCTTTCTCCCTGAATTTTTTATTTTACTGCGAGATATTATCTCTTTCTCCCTGACTTTTTTTTACAGCGAGATGTTATCTCTTTCTCCCTGACTTACTTTATACTGCGAGATGTTTTCTTATTCTCCCTGACTTTTTTTTTTTTACTGCGAGATGTTTTCTCCTCCCTGACTTTTTTTTTACTGCGAAATGTTATCTCCTTCTCCCTGACTTTTTTTTACTGTGATATGTTATCTTTCTCCCTGAGTTTTTTTTTACTGCGAGATGTTATCTCCTCCCTGACTTTTTTTTTTACTGTGATATGTTATCTCTTTCTCCCTGACTTTTTTTTTACTGCGAGATGTTATCTCTTTCTCCCTGACCTTTTTTTTACTGCAAGATGTTATCTCTTTCTCCCTGACTTTTTTTTTCTACTGCAAGGTGTTATCTCTTTCCCCATGAAATTATTTTATTGCGAGATGTTATCTCTCTCTCTGACTTTTTTCTACTGTGACATGTTATCTCTTTCTCCGTGACTTTTTTATTTTACTGCGAGATGTTATCTCTTTCTCCCTGACTTTTTTTTACTGCGAGATGTTATCTCTTTCTCCCTGACTTACTTTTTACTGCGAGATGTTATCTTTTTCTCTCTGATTTTTTTTTTACTGCGAGAGGTTAACTCTTTCTTCCTGTTTTTTTACTGCAATATATTATCTTATTCTTCCAGACTCTTTTTTTTTACTGCGAGATGTTATCTTCTCCCTGACTTTTTTTTACTGTGATATGTTATCTGTTTCTCCCTGACTTTTTTTTTACTGCTAGATGTTATCTCTTTCTCCCTGACTTTTGTTTTACTGCAGGATGTTATCTCTTTCTCCCTGACTTTTTTTTATTCTGCGAGATGTCATATCTTTCTCCCTGACTTTTTTTTTTACTGCAAGATGTTATCTCTTTCTCTCTGACCTTCTTTCTTTTACTGCGAGAAGTTATCTCTTTCACCGTGACTTTTTTTTTACTGCAAGATGTTATCTCTTTCTCCCTGACTTTTTTTTTACTGCGAGATGTTATCTCTTTCTCCCTGACCTTCTTTTACTGTGAGATGTTATCTCCTCCCTGACTTTTTTACTGCGAGATGTTATCTCTTTCTCCCTTACCTTTTTTTTATTGCGAGATGTTATCTCTTTCTCCCTGACTTTTTTTTTACTGCGAGATGTTATCTCTTTCTCCCTGACCTTCTTTTACTGTGAGATGTTATCTCCTCCCTGACTTTTTTACTGCGAGATGTTATTTCTTTCTCCCTTACCTTTTTTTATTGAGAGATGTTATCTCTTTCTCCCTGACCTTTTTTTTTACTGCGAAATGTCATCTCTTTCTCCCTGACTTTTTTTTTTTACTGCGAGATGTTATCTTTCTCTCTGACCTTTTTTTTATTGTGAGATGTTATCTCTTTCTCCCTGACCTTTTTTTCCTGCAAGATGTTATCTCTTTCTCCATGACTTTCTCCCTAATATTTTTTCTTAATGTGAGATGTTATCTCTTTCTCCCTGACTTTTTTTTGCTGTGAGATGTTATCTCCTTCTCCTTTACTTTTTTTTTACTGCGAGTGTTATCCCTTTCTCCCTGACTTTTTTTTTAATGTGATGTTATCTCTTTCTCCCTGACTTGTTTTTTACTGCGAGATGTTATCTCTTTCTCCTGGACTTGTGTTTTACTGCGGGATGTTATCTCTTTCTCCCTGACTTTTTTTCTCTGCGAGATGTCATCTCTTTCTCTCTGACTTTATTTTTTTCACTGCAAGATTTTATCTCTTTCTCCCTGACTTTTTTTTTACTGGGAGATGTTATCTCTTTCTCCCTGACCTTTTTTTTATTGCGAGATGTTATCTCTCTCCTGACCTTTTTTTCTTTTTACTGCAAGATGTTATCTCTTTCTCCCTGACCTTTTTTTTTACAGCGAAATGTCATCTCTTTCTCCCTGACTTTTTTTTCACTGCGAGATGTTATCTCTTTCTCCCTGACCTTTTTTTTATTGCGTGATGTTATCTCTTTCTCCCTGACTTTTTTTTTTACTGCAAGATGTTATCTCTATCTCCATGACTTTCTCCCTGAATTTTTTTTACTGCGAGGTGTTATCTCTTTTTCCCTGACCTTTTTTTCTGCAAGAGATTAACTCTTTCTCCCTAATTTTTTTTTACTGCGAGATGTTATCTCTTTCTCCCTGACTTTTTTTTGCTGCGAGATGTTATCTCCTTTTCCCTTACTTTTTTTTTTACTGCGAGATGTTATCCCTTTCTCCCTGACTTTTTTCGTTTACTGTGATATGTGATCTCTTTCTCCCTGACTTTTCTTTTTACTACAAGATGTTATCTCTTTCTCTCTGACTTTTTGTTTTACTGCGAGATGTTATCTCTTTTTCCTTGGCTTTTTTTCTGAGAGATGTATTCTCTTTCTCCCAGACTTTTTGTTTAACTGCGAGATGTTATCTCTTTTTCCCTGGCTTTTTTTTCTGAGAGATGTCATCTCTTTCTCCCAGACTTTTTGTTTAACTGCAAGATGTTATCTCTTTCTCCTTGACCTTCTTTCTTTTACTGCGAGATGTTATCTCTCTCTCCGTGACTTTTTTTTTACTGCAAGATGTTATCTCTTCCTCCCTGACTTTTTTTTTTACTGCGAGATGTTATCTCTTGTTCCCTGACCTTTTTTTTTACTGCGAGATGTTATCTCTTTCTCCCTGACCTTTTTTTTATTGCGAGATGTTATATCTTTCTCCCTTACATTTTCATTTTACTGCAAGATGTTATCTCTTTCTCCCTGACCTTTTTTTTACTGCAAAATGTCATCTCTTTCTCCCTGACTTTTTTTTTTTTACCGTGAGATGTTATCTCTTTCTCCCTGACCTTTTTTTTATTGCGAGATGTTATCTCTTTCTCCCTGACTTTTTTTTTTTACCGCGAGATGTTATCTCTTTCTCCCTGACTTTTTTTTTTTACTACAAGATGTTATCTCTTTCTCCATGACTTTCTCCCCGACTTTTTTTTTTTTTTTACTGCGAGATATTATCTCTTCCCTGACCTTTTTTTTCTGCAAGAGATTAACTCTTTCTCCCTAATTTTTATTTTTTTACTGCGAAATGTTATCTCTTTCTCCCTGCCTTTTTTACTGCGAGATGTTATCTCTTTCTCCTTGACTTTTTTTTGCTGCGAGATGTTATCGCTTCTCCCTGACTTTTATTCTTTTACTGCGAGATGTTATGTCTTCCTCCCTGACTTTTTTTCTTCTATTGCGAGATGTTATCTCTTTCTCCCTGACTTTTTTTTACTGCGAGATGTTATCTCTTTCTCCCTGACTTTTTTTTGCTGCGAGATGTTATCGCTTCTCCCTGACTTTTATTCTTTTACTGCGAGATGTTATGTCTTCCTCCCTGACTTTTTTTCTTTTATTGCGAGATGTTATCTCTTTCTCCCTGACTTTTTTTTTTACTGCGAGATGTTATCTCTTCCCTGGCTTTTTTTTCTGAGAGATGTCATCTCTTTCTCCCAGACTTTTTGTTTAACTGCAAGATGTTATCTCTTTCTCCTTGACCTTTCTTTTACTGCGAGATGTTATCTCTCTCTCCGTGACTTTTTCTTTACTGCAAGATGTTATCTCTTTCTCCCTGACTTTTTTTTTACTGCGAGATGTTATCTCTTGTTCCCTGACCTTTTTTTTTACTGCGAGATGTTATCTCTTTCTCCCTGACCTTTTTTTTATTGCGAGATGTTATCTCTTTCTCCCTTACATTTTCATTTTACTGCAAGATGTTATCTCTTTCTCCCTGACCTTTTTTTTTACTGCAAAATGTCATCTCTTTCTCCCTGACTTTTTTTTTTTTACCGCGAGATGTTATCTCTTTCTCCCTGACCTTTTTTTTATTGCGAGATGTTATCTCTTTCTCCCTGACTTTTTTTTTACCGCGAGATGTTATCTCTTTCTCCCTGACTTTTTTTTTACTACAAGATGTTATCTCTTTCTCCATGACTTTCTCCCCGACTTTTTTTTTTTTTTTACTGCGAGATATTATCTCTTTTTCCCTGACCTTTTTTTCTGCAAGAGATTAACTCTTTCTCCCTAATTTTTATTTTTTTACTGCGAAATGTTATCTCTTTCTCCCTGACTTTTTTTTACTGCGAGATGTTATCTCTTTCTCCCTGACTTTTTTTTGCTGCGAGATGTTATCTCTTGTTCCCTGACCTTTTTTTTTTACTGCGAGATGTTATCTCTTTCTCCCTGACCTTTTTTTTATTGCGAGATGTTATATCTTTCTCCCTTACATTTTCATTTTACTGCAAGATGTTATCTCTTTCTCCCTGACCTTTTTTTTACTGCAAAATGTCATCTCTTTCTCCCTGACTTTTTTTTTTTTACCGTGAGATGTTATCTCTTTCTCCCTGACCTTTTTTTTATTGCGAGATGTTATCTCTTTCTCCCTGACTTTTTTTTTTTACCGCGAGATGTTATCTCTTTCTCCCTGACTTTTTTTTTTTACTACAAGATGTTATCTCTTTCTCCATGACTTTCTCCCCGACTTTTTTTTTTTTTTTACTGCGAGATATTATCTCTTTTTCCCTGACCTTTTTTTTCTGCAAGAGATTAACTCTTTCTCCCTAATTTTTATTTTTTTACTGCGAAATGTTATCTCTTTCTCCCTGCCTTTTTTTACTGCGAGATGTTATCTCTTTCTCCTTGACTTTTTTTTGCTGCGAGATGTTATCGCTTCTCCCTGACTTTTATTCTTTTACTGCGAGATGTTATGTCTTCCTCCCTGACTTTTTTTCTTCTATTGCGAGATGTTATCTCTTTCTCCCTGACTTTTTTTTACTGCGAGATGTTATCTCTTTCTCCCTGACTTTTTTTTGCTGCGAGATGTTATCGCTTCTCCCTGACTTTTATTCTTTTACTGCGAGATGTTATGTCTTCCTCCCTGACTTTTTTTCTTTTATTGCGAGATGTTATCTCTTTCTCCCTGACTTTTTTTTTTACTGCGAGATGTTATCTCTTTTTCCCTGGCTTTTTTTTCTGAGAGATGTCATCTCTTTCTCCCAGACTTTTTGTTTAACTGCAAGATGTTATCTCTTTCTCCCTGACCTTTCTTTTACTGCGAGATGTTATCTCTCTCTCCGTGACTTTTTCTTTACTGCAAGATGTTATCTCTTTCTCCCTGACTTTTTTTTTACTGCGAGATGTTATCTCTTGTTCCCTGACCTTTTTTTTTACTGCGAGATGTTATCTCTTTCTCCCTGACCTTTTTTTTATTGCGAGATGTTATCTCTTTCTCCCTTACATTTTCATTTTACTGCAAGATGTTATCTCTTTCTCCCTGACCTTTTTTTTTACTGCAAAATGTCATCTCTTTCTCCCTGACTTTTTTTTTTTTACCGCGAGATGTTATCTCTTTCTCCCTGACCTTTTTTTTTATTGCGAGATGTTATCTCTTTCTCCATGACTTTTTTTTTACCGCGAGATGTTATCTCTTTCTCCCTGACTTTTTTTTTACTACAAGATGTTATCTCTTTCTCCATGACTTTCTCCCCGACTTTTTTTTTTTTTTACTGCGAGATATTATCTCTTTTTCCCTGACCTTTTTTTTCTGCAAGAGATTAACTCTTTCTCCCTAATTTTTATTTTTTTACTGCGAAATGTTATCTCTTTCTCCCTGACTTTTTTTTACTGCGAGATGTTATCTCTTTCTCCCTGACTTTTTTTTGCTGCGAGATGTTATCGCTTCTCCCTGACTTTTATTCTTTTACTGCGAGATGTTATGTCTTCCTCCCTGACTTTTTTCTTTTATTGCGAGATGTTATCTCTTTCTCCCTGACTTTTTTTTACTGCGAGATGTTATCTCTTTCTCCCTGACTTTTTTTTGCTGCGAGATGTTATCGCTTCTCCCTGACTTTTATTCTTTTACTGGGAGATGTTATGTCTTCCTCCCTGACTTTTTTTCTTTAATTGCGAGATGTTATCTCTTTCTCCCTGACTTTTTTTTTTACTGCGAGATGTAATCTCTTTCTTCTCTACAATATCGCTATCCTCCGCCGATCACCAAGCCCTGAATTAGCTATGTGAAGGTCATCTGCTTTATATCTTGATTGATTTCATTAGGTTTGGATTCCTTTTTTTACTATGATTTTTCCTTTCCAAACTTTTCATTCGTGTCACGCTCTTTAGAACCATGTAATTTTTGTACCTTTTCTTTCTTACTTCTTGAACCTTCGTGCACTGGTAGACGATTGGTGCAAATTTTCCCCGTATTGATCTGAGAATACAATTAATACAAAAGTCGTTTTAAATGTATACTCCCTTTGTTAATGTTTTAGATTTTATTTGTAAATAACAGTATTTTACTCATACTATGAAAGAAATACTTGTATCATTAATTCCCCACCAGGTAATTAAAGAAGCGTAATTTGACACTGTTAGTATTCTGATTCATTGGTCCTTTAATTTTGAAAGAGAATTATCGAGAGAAGAAAACATGAAAATTTTAATCGCTCTTGAATTAAAGAGGATTTTCACATCAATCAATTAATTATACAGTTGCTTAACGTTACTTTTGTGTTCTGTATACGCTCTCTCTCTCTCTCTCTCTCTCTCTCTCTCTCTCTCTCTCTCTCACACAATTTCATTATTGGATCTTCTTTTATTTCTCAGTTACTCCCATCAAGTCAGAATTAGCACATGGACTTGGTGATTGAAACAGCAGGAGGCATTTGTGACACAGGGAAGGATAACGATGAGAGAGAGAGAGAGAGAGAGAGAGAGAGAGAGAGAGAGAGAGAGATTGAATATGCGATACAAAGTTTGTGGGGCTTGGAAAATCAGTAAGAGGGGATGAATTTTTCATGTCGCGGGAGGTTTGATTAGGTCGGGTAACTCTAAAGGTCGCATTCTTTACGCAAATTATAACTATAACTGAAAGGTTCATATATCTTTGTAAGTATTGATGATCCACAGTCAAAAAGGTTTCGTAGAGGGATGGCATAGCCTATTTCTCCTTAAGAATATTTCTTTTACTAATTAACTAAGTTTTATGTTTTCTCGTCTACACCTCTTCTTAGTCTAGTTTTTAAAAATAAACCATATCGATATATAAATAGTATCATACATTGAGAAAACAATTTATCATCATTTTACGTATCATCATCTACAGACATTTTAGTTTTCTATATTAAGGCTCAATTTATATTTCTTTCAAGTTATTTTATTCAAGTCTTAAAAACCGAAATGTATCTGAGAAAGCATTTCGTAATTTAGTTTGACCTTTAATTCACAGTCGTGTTCATTGAATCATAATGTCAGATTACTATGTATCTAATTCAGAAAAAAATAAGCATAGCAGACATCCACTAATAACCCAATAGCAATATTTTGTTACAGGTTTTCCTAGATCTATTAACATAAACTTTATGCAAATATGATTGCCTTTATAATACGTTTCAGTAAGTATGATATAACTACTAAGATAAAGTAAGGAGATTGAAATTAATTTAACACTGATTGTTCAAAGATAAAATCAAGGATACAGGCTTAGTTCTGATATTGGGAATATATTTTGCCACATTTTATAAGTATATTTTTTTACCCGAGAGTTACAAATACTTCATTTAATCTTTGTCACATTCGTCTGCTCTCCTTCAATACACACATATACTTTGTATACTTTTAGTCGTTGGTTCACAGTCATCAGCGGCTTATTAAAAGAGTGATGTTGCCAAAAAGATTGTGTAATTTCAAACTTCTATCATGTGTATATCGGAACCAGATATATGGTTGAGTTGCTCCCTGCCTGCCACCTAGTAGTCTACCCACATTTTAATATGGGCCCGAGAAAACGTGCTAATGACTGGTAACGGCTCCCTTGAAGTATTACTGTATGGCCACAAAATAGAATTCACACTAATGCATATAACGATATATATATATATATATATATATATATATATATATGTATATATATATACATATATATATACATATATATATATATACAGTATATATATATATATATATATATATATATATATATATATATATATATATATATATATATATATATATATATATATATATATATATAATATCATCACTATCTTCTACGCCTATTGACGCAAGAGGCTTCTATTAGATATTACCAGTCGTCTATATCTTGAGCTTTTAAATCAATACTTCTCCATTCATTATCTCCGTGATCTCATCCACATATAGCATTTGAGTAATCACTCTTATAGTTTCATTTCTAATCCTGTCCTCCCATTTCACTCCCAGTATTCTTCTAAGGGGTTTGTTCTCTAATCTATAAAAATGACTGGATATTGTACCACTGTCATACTGCGACTATTGTCCATAATGTAACAACGATCTCACTAAACCAACATATAGCCTGATTTTTATATGTAATTTCAAGCGATCAGAGTCCCAAGGCAGAACCATTCCAAGACAATAGCTTCTGACTGGCCGAGAATTGAACCCTGGTCCAGGAAACTTGTATGACAGTGACACTACCATTTATCCACGAAGAAAGATAAAAGTCAATAAAAATTATTCTGTACATATACCTGTCGAATTCAGATTTTTTATACTTAAAATTTGAATCAACCCATCTTCACCATTGTACCTAATTGATGTTTGTACTTGGCATTCGATTAGTGATAAATTTTACACATTTAAACGTGTTTTTTCATATTCAAATAAGCCATATATTTTAATACATTAACCCTGAATAGGTATCGTTATTTGACCACCTTAATTAGGTATCAATTTATTCACAAAGCAATTCACATCCTTTTACTATTAAAAAAAATTCAAAGAATATCCTATTATCCTATTCTTCATGAAACGTAAATGAAAGCTAAGTCCAAAATAAATATTTATTTCTAATAAATTAAAAAAAATAAGTATACAAAAAAATGACTTTACAAACAAATTCACCTAAAATCTATATATGGAAATAAACTAAAAACTATTCTAAACATTTGTTCTATGATAATTAAGCACCAATTGCTGAGATCCAGGGGGAGGGGGAGGGAACCAAAAGGGAACGTTTCATGAAATGAGAAAAAAGGTCTATGTTTCTTTGGCTGAAAAAATGTATCCTCTTTTCAACTTTTTTGGGTGGTAGGTAAATGACATAGTTAGTGGCTGAAATATTTACAAGATATTGTATTTTCATCGTACAATAGAAATATGTAAAAGAATCTGCACTGGGATATTATTTAACGTTTTATAAAGGGGCATTATATATATATATATATATATATATATATATTTTTTTTTTTAATGAGTTATATCATGAAATTTTTCAAGACAAGTCCTAATATCCATTGCTGAACACGGTATTTATGTATGAAAATATCAGAACTTTTATATAAAAGAGGAATACATAGAGCTATGCCAGCTTGTGTCGGATATGCTCACAAAATGGCCGCCAACCACACCACCTTGGAAGGTCAAATCTGCTTCCTGAAATGGAGAAAGATATGTCAATATCAGCGAGTCATTTACTTATATAACTGTTCGAGGATTTGCACAAAAATATTATGGTAACTAGAATGAAGTTTATATATTATTTTCTAATTAAAAGAAATAAAATGATCATAATTAAGTTATCATAAAGGTACAAACTTACAAAAACAGGAGAAATTATAAGCTATTTTATAAAAACATATGGGGTAGAAGACATTCACAAACACTTTACAACAATCTTTTTTTATACACGCCTAAACACTACTGCACATTCGATAATTATATGAAAATTTGATATTACTCAACTTACCTTAATTAGGTATTGATGGGTCGAGCTCGACCCGAGGGTATCTCAGAAATAGCACAAGGAAAAGAGCTGGGATAAAATGCGTCCTCACCCAACTGCTGCGCACACTGAATTGAGGTCTCACAGGTCGATATCACTCACAACCAATATGGATGAAAAATTATGGCTTTAACCTCGGGTCGTATACGACCCACCACACCTATCAGAGTCCCAAGGCTACACCATTCAAAGACAAGAGAATAAGAGAATACCAACATTAATGTATTAAGATGTAGGTTTTTTTTTAATATATTATATATATATATATATATATATATATATATATATATATATATGTATATATATATATATATATATATATATATATATCATCATTATCTCCTCTTATACCCGTTGAAGCAAAAGGTTTCAGTTTGATTTTGCCAGTCGTCTCTATCTTGAGCTTTTAAATCAATAATACTTCATTCATCATCTTTAACTTCACGCGTCATAGTCCTCAGCCATTTAGGCCTGGATCTTCCAACTCTTCTAGTGCCTTGTGGAGCCCAGTTTAATGTATGGTGAACTAATCTCTTTTGGGTAGTGTGAAGAGCCTGCCCAAACCATCTCCATATACCCTTCACCGTGGTCCCATCCGCATATGTGACTAGTATTATTACTTGTCCTGTCTTGCCATTTAACTCTCAGTATTCTTCTGAGAAGCATGTTCTCAAGTCTTCAAAATCTATTGGATATTGTTTCATTTCCATATCATGACACATGGCCATACTGTAACACCGATATCCTGTATATATATATATATATACTGTATATATATATATATATATATATATATATATATATATATATATATATATATATAAACACAAACAGATAGATCATAGAAACAAAGTTCTGTGATTTCATTAGTCATGATCAAAGACGTCAGATGAATAGTTTTCTGTTTGAAATATCAATAATAAAAGGGCCATCCGATGACGTTCTACCTTTGTAAATATTATTCAAATGTATTTCGATTAGGTTTTCGTATAAGTGTGTAACCCTGCACTCCGTGCGATCAATTGAAGTTTTTACTTTACCTTAATCAAAGGAACCCTTGAGCACATTCAATTCACTTCCAGCGGAATGGTAGGTGCGTTTGGTATTTGAGATCCTTAGCTTTCACGTTATTTGTGTTCCTCTTACTTCATGTATTCTTATATTTTTTTGCTCAAACATTTTTCTTTTATTGTTATCACAGCTTACACGCATTATATACTAGTTAAGTGCTTGTGTATATAAATATTTATACCTGGTATAGTCGTTAAACAATACTCTGATTTCTATATCCTCTTAAATGAAATACCAAAATAGGCACAGGTAAGGATAAGTTACTTTGTATCGTTATTATAATCAGAAGAGGGTTCGAGTACGTAAACAACTTATCTCAAAAACATAAAATGATGTTAAATCCTCTATTTTGAATGGAAAAATAACTATTTGAAATCAAATGGAAATGATTCTGGTGTCACATTATGTCCAGTCTTCATATCATGTTAAACAAATTGATAGAAAAGTGTAAATAGAAAACTGTGGTGTTTTCCCAGCCTACAAACAATGTCAGGCTTTCCCATTATTGAAGGTTCATGAGCCTTTGCTAATAGCACAGCTTTAAGATCATGAACACGGAAAATAGTGCCCATGAGCTCATTTTACATTCATAGCGGTTAACCGCCGACAATCTGAAATCCTGTGCATGTTTGCATTTCGCATAAACATAATTTAGATTTTCCTTCTATCCCACGCTCTTTTAGACTTTAAGTTGGGCAGAAAATAAATATATGAGCCTAAGAAATTAAAATAAGAGAGAGAGAGAGAGAGAGAGAGAGAGAGAGAGAGAGAGAGAGAGAGAGAGAGAGAGAGAGAGAGAGAGAGAGAGAGAGCGCATCAGGGAAATGAATGGATGAGAGAATCTTACTGTATGGAGTATAGAACTTGGACAGGACTATAATTTTATAAGATATTAGCGAAAGGTTCATCAACCTAATAGTTAGGGAACATGGGGAGAGAAGCTGTTGTTACTATCAAATTGAATACCATCGGATTGATCTTGGCACTAACAGTAAGTAAAGTAAGGGCTGATCTTTGCACTAATAGTAAATAGAATAAGACATGTTTGTAAAATAAATGAAAAGGGAGAAAACGAAATGTGCCGATGAAGCTGGTATGAAACCCCCCCCCCCAATAAAAGAAAAAAAATAGTTTATCCTTTTAAATATTTCCCATGCATCTCTGAGTTTTATGCTAGTATTTTTAAGTCTTCCAAATCTCATTTTTTACTTTGCAGAATGTATTTTTTATTATATTCGTATTCATTTTCTGAAACAAATTGCTGTCGAAACCAGCTAGTTAGGTCCACATCTAATTACATGCAGAGCCCCAGTTGTAATAATAAATCGATATCTTTTGATTTCTTTTTGTTTTCTTTTACAAAATGTAATTATCATTTATATGCTTACCCTTTATGATCCCCAGGTAAAGAATATGGTGAAAATTTCATTGGTGCAGGAACCCTTCCTATTAATGTAGTTTTGAGAACATCCATGTTAGTTGAAATCAATGTCAATATGTGTACGAATGCCCTAAAATGAATTTAATCAAGAAGTTAAAACCTGATCTAATATAATGCTTTTAGGGTTTTTGTTTTACTATGGCGCATAGCTGAAATTTTTTTAAAGCATTTCCCTCATTTTCCGATTTTCTTATCTTTGCAATTGATGATTAACGTCTCAAAGGGGAAACTGATTTTGGGATTACACTGTTTTTATACATGAAGGGAAAGCAGAATTACCTCTGGTATGCTGTTGTTGATTTTCCGAAGAAGCACTTCTTTTGTTTTAGGTCTTAAATTATCATGGCTATCATAAATGATAATAATACACAAGAAACATGAGCTTTAAAGATGATTTTGTATTGTATGTTGATCACTTCTTTTGAAGGGTTTAATTGGTTTTATATTTTCACACAGTACACTTTTACTATTGATGATTATGTACTATTGTAATAAAAAAATAATTTGGGACATAGTTCATGGTTTGAGATATATGATTCAAACGACATCATAGGAGTAGGTGAAAATCTTAGATGCAAGGTTTCTTTGAATGCATAGGCTGTACCTTTTTATTTCGTGTAAAGTAGGGTATGTTAGCTAACGATTTAACAATCCTAGAGTTAGAATAAGTCTAGTTCAATTAAATGATAGATAAAACCGGATGGTAATTTTATATGAATAATTGTAAATTCGATATATTTTCATTACCAAATCCAACGCATTAAGAAACTATTTGTTACTTATCAGTTGTGACTTCAGAAGTGCAGGATGCTCTTTATGTGTGAGTTTAAAACCTTGCATCCATACTGTTATCACATATCTCAGAAAAAAAGGACTACAGGTTTAACTTAAGGATGTTTCCCTTGAAATAATCAAACTAGCCAATCTGTTGTCATTCATTTGATCATAAATAACTGACTTTTCACCTTTTAGTCAGCTTTTTTAACTTTTAACTAAATGCTTCTAATGTGGTGGAAAAAGATTCGAGGACGTGGAAAGTTAAATCAAATGTCAAAAGAATTTCTGAATAAAAACAAATTTATTTTCATAGTCTCTGGTATTGATAATTCATTTGTAAAAAAAAAAAAAAAAAGAATAGCTTAATTAATCGACCCATATTTATAATTTTATGTGTTATTAATCTTTTAGGAATATATAATTATACCCATATACTCAAGATTATGAATATGCATTATGACAAAAACAGATATGCAACTGATAAGATAAATTATTGATTGACTGGGTTTTCTTCATAAGCTATCTACGGGAAGGTTTTTGATACGAAAACATTTTGGCGGACCTGATATTTAGTAGCAGCGAATTTAGCTCAAAGTTTGTATTAAACTTGAATTATAGAAAATTAATTCAATATACATTACATATTTAAAAATTCCTTAGGATACGAAGAATTTGCAGTTACCAAGAATAATTCTTGTTTATGACGAACCAATCTCGACAAGCTTCTCCCAGAAATCCTTCAGTCTTGAATAGAAGCGATTGGAGTTGGAGGAGAAAGCGATTCTTCATACCTAATTAATATGCAAATTGCAGTTAGAGGTTAAGCAATCAACACTTACAGGAGAGAGAGAGAGAGAGAGAGAGAGAGAGAGAGAGAGAGAGAGAGAGAGAGAGAGAGAGAGAGAGAGAGAGAGAGAGAGAGATTACTATAACAGGTCTCGTATGCGTAAAACTGAAAATTATGAAATTTGATGGAGTGTTTAATGTATGCTTACATGAAATTATCCTGGCAATGATGAGAAATTATTAACTTTTTGAATTTTGGAAAATGATGACCAAGAAATGCAAGCTAAACCAAATTGAATGCTGTTGAACGACCATATTTTTAGTACACATTTAGATGGAGTTCGGTTGGGTAGATTACTTATATTACAGTGATAATTACTTGGGAATTAAGCTCTAGGAAATAAGATAGCCAGACTTGAATAGCCAATTTATTTTCGAAGAGATGCTAATATATTGTTGAACTTCAAATTATGGTTTTTCCTATTCGTTTAAAGTGAAATTATATGAATGCACCCAACTCGACTTACTCTGTTAAAGCAGGTGTCAGAATTTTGCATTGAAAAGACAATTACCTTCCCAGGATCTGAAAAGGTTTGATGAGCATTTTCTGAAAGATGCAGATATACAATATTTTTAATCATACTTATTAAAAAAAATCATATAAACTAAGAAATAGTATAGTCTTCAAAGGCAAATTGAATAGTCGCATGTTACTTAACGAAAGATAAATGTTTTAGTGTCAAGAAGCAACTTTTTATAGTTGCTTTGGAAACGTTACTGCACTTTCCTTTGCACCCTAACTTTTACTGAGGTATGTCTATTCTCTTTCTATTCTGTCGATTGATTAAAGTAAAGTAATTCAACCAAAAACGTTCAATTCAAGCCTAATGGGCTATTTTGGGGAAGAACATGAAATTTGCAAAAAAATGTAGGTAAGATAACGTGGTAAGATAATAAAGAATGTTTAGCATAACTTTTGGAAGGAAATTATGAAAACAGACCTAATCTCATTTGAATTTTCCTTATTACGAAACAAGAAAGAAAGAAAAATATTATAGCAGCGTCAAAGAAAACTTCCTTTATATCCGTGCTTTTTGTTTTGTGAGAAATAAAATGCTCGACAAAGCCAACTAGGATTTTTTTGTAAAATCTCGTTTAATGTTAAAAAAAGGTAATCTTATATCCCACTACAAACTTTATGGTTTATGAGAATAATTTATGCTTTGGAGACGGTATAATAGCATCAAGAACTGGGATAATTAGGCTCATGGAAATATCAAATGAACATTTCCTCTCAAATAACGTTGTTTGTAGGCTGGATTACGGAGAGTAAAAACGCGGAGTTCATTAACGCTTAAAAATAGGAATACATGGATATACATAATAAAAGTATGGGCACATCATCAAATTTCGCTATTTCCCTCAGACTCTTAGCCATGGGGGCAAGAAATGGTTGAACATTTGAGAAGAATGAAACTGATGCTGGAAATGTCTGGACTTCAAAGGTATAAGTTATTGGATTATTGACAATAATTGTGGTTGACCCACATATATTTTGTGGGAAGGGATTTAGATTTATCAGATTTGGCTTTTTCAGTAAATTTTATAGATGACCTCCTTTCGAAGTTGCGTAAATCACTATTCAAAAATTTCCAGGAAGCATAAATAGAATAAAAAATAAGAATTTTACTCCTATCAAAGAATTTTAGTTGTGTATTTAATACACCATTTTCCCTTTAATTTCCTTCTTTTCATTTTGAGATTAATTTTGTCTAAGTCTAGCTTTATGTTAGCCTTCATTGTTTGAACTAGCATAATATCTCGAAGGTGTCAGAAACTGAGGTGTTCTCCTTCACAAAGACACAATCACAGGAGTGGATTAAGTCTTAATTGGCTATTTGAGCTCACAGTCCCTTTGAATAGCCATCAGAACTTAATTCAAGGCATTATTAAGGGCCTATGAAGCAGCAGGTGCAGTGTTCTGATTTTACAAACTCTAATGACCCACTTCACGGAAACATAATATTTAGTTGGTCATGTCTGTCAGGTGGAAATAATATCATCTAACACCAATTGAAAATAAAAAGATAATTTTCTGGTGCATTCCATCGATCCCCTCCCCTACCCAAAAAGTGTAAATAACTGTAAAAAAAAAACAAAAAACAAAGAAACCATTTAAAGTGAAAAGAAGTTTTTTTTTTTTTTAAATGTTAATGTATATAACTATATTAGAAAGGACTAAGTGCCTATTGCATACTTTATTATAATAAAACGTTAATTATTTCCATGATAAGCTTAAAGAAACCTTGAATATATCTTTGTAGAAACGGCCTTTTTTTACCTTTAGCTGTGCCTTACCCGTAGTATAATGTATAAGGTTGCAACTTCTTGTAAATTATTTTGGTTTTCCTTTTGTTGTGGAATAATAATTCTGGGTTCAATAATTTCATGAAGGTTAACAGTTTTAATCACTCTTGAAAGTTGGTTTGTATGAGGCAAATATTTGACTCTTTATACCCGAAGGGACTGCTGAAGAGGGACTTTGAAGATATCTACCAGGATTTGAAGAGACGCATGCAGAATTTTGTTGATGCGAGAGGCCATTGAAATAGAGATAAAAATTATAAAAACAAATAGTGTCTCTCTTGACATTTTTTTTATTACTTATTGAACATATCTCTTATAACCCACTTGGAGGTGTTTACTTTGGACGGTTCATATTTTTATATATATTTTTTTTAAATTTCTCGAAATATATATTTTGTTAAGATTATCGCAAAATATTTTAATCATTGAGATCAGATGTGGAAAAATTGCAGTTATCTGCTAGCTCCATGGAATAAAACTTAAAATCCATGTGGTCATGTATGTGGTATGAAGATTATCCTAATGAAGTTGGAGCATTCATTCAAATA
This sequence comes from Palaemon carinicauda, assembly GCF_036898095.1. Taxonomy (NCBI): domain Eukaryota; kingdom Metazoa; phylum Arthropoda; class Malacostraca; order Decapoda; family Palaemonidae; genus Palaemon; species Palaemon carinicauda. The sequence goes on along the minus strand of NC_090733.1, from coordinate 157,211,635 downwards.
GAAGTCCGAGGTATGTGCATATTGTTGTTTTTAGAGATGTCTGTCAACCAAGATGGGATTGAGGATCTTATCCTGATGTATGTTTATTCATTTTCCTTCCACAGCTTTTTTTTTTTTTTTTTTTTTTCTTTTTTTTTTTTTTTTTTTTTTTTTTTTTATAAATTACTGTCGCATTATACTGTAAATGATTTCAAAACTCTCAAAATTTTGTGATCGACTAATATAGATAAGCATCCTCGATCGGCAATTTGTTTTTATAAATTTTAATCGCTTTGGATTTCAATTCAAATGTAAATAGTAGAATCCACTAATTAACGAAAACCAAATTTTTTGTGTTGAATATGATCATTTGTGTGTATATATACTGTATATATATATATATATATATATATATATATATATATATATATATATGTATATATATATATATATATATATATATATATATACTGTATATATATGTATATGTATATGTATATACATATATATATATATATGTATATATATATATATATATATATATATATATATATATATATATATATATATATATACAAAGCGAAATGAGGGAAAAAGTTCCCGGTTGTCAGTCAGTCTTTAGAGATGAGGTTGCCAGCTCCATAATTCTCGCTGACGTTCATTTACAACTGCATTTGGAGATAACGACAGGTCGAGATGGTTCCTTGAACCTTTTGGGATGCGAGCTACGTACACACACACACACACACACACTCTCTCTCTCTCTCTCTCTCTCTCTCTCTATCTCTCTCTCTCTCTCTCTCTCTCTCTCTCTCTGCCTTATATAAACTGCACTTTTTCTGTTGAATAATTTTTGTACAACTAACAAGTCGAAAATTATCCCTTTGAGTTGAGAAGGCTGCTTTAATTCAAGAAGCAATTTTCGAACCTGCGCATCAGACAGGAATCAATGGAAGCCATTCTGAAGAACTAAAGAAAGGTTCCTGATGTCGAATATAAATGGAAAATGCATTAAAACGAAAAATACTTTTAGGAAGGGTATAGAACTTCACGTTCCCATTTTAATTAATCTGTGTCTCTCTGAATTCCACACGAATTTCATGAAAAAACTAGACACCAAAGACAACTTTGAAAAATTCCACACGGCAAAATCCCCCTCTAGTAAGCCTTGTTAACTCAAAATGAGGAGCGAGATTTTGGTTTGAGAGAATTTTGATCCTTGGAATATTTAGCAATTCTACAATGTTGAGAGATTGATGTCAAATAATTGATCACCATGTAATTTTTTATATATATCATTCTTTGATAATTATTTGAATAGCATGACCTTTTTATAGTCTTAGGAGAAGAGTAGAAGTATTTAGAACCAAATTTTTGGCCCTTGATATTCACTGATTGTAAGCCATATAGATAAATTCTTAGGATATGAGATGTCTTCTTAAACTTATAATTATCCTCGTCTTCTCTTGGTCTGCCATTTTTCTGAAGGTAAACACCATTTGAAATTATGAAGGCAGAAATTGCATCAAATATGTGCTCACATGCAATTTTATTAATAAAAACAGAGGAAGCAAGCTATAAAGTAGTTAGAAATTATAGCCCTTGCAGGAATGTGCTATTCTTGGACAATGTTTCTTGATTATTTTCGAGAATCTTGCGCCAAAGATTATCTAAGAAGAACCAGCATGCGCAAGAAAATACATCATCGGCGCCCTGCAGATAAATATGAGGATTGTCAGTAATGGAGAAACTTCTGCAGTTCGGATTATTCTTCATGTTTAATATTTTTCATCATACCTACCAAAGTTCATAAACTTTGGATCAACATCCACGGTAACAAAAGGTTCTCCATTTGACTTATATCTTTACTAACAAAATTTGGCATTTATCCAGAGCCCTGCGTTCTTTCATTTATTAGTAAATCTTCGATCGATTTCCTTTGAAAGTCTGTGTAACTAACCATTAGCATAGTTTATAATCTCCGTTGAATACGATCTTCCTGATACCATAATAAATAGTTGTTTGCTTGTGAGCCAGAAGGTTGATTTGTAAACTGAATTTAAAACGTTTGGCAGAAAGCCGATAGTCTCTCGACAGATTCTTTTCGTACACTGTTTAATAAACACACACACACACACATATATATATATATATATATATATATATATATATATAAATATATATATATATATATATATATATATATATATATATATATATATATATATATATACATTCATTCATTCATTTAAGCAGTATACTCGTCTGCCAGAATATAGGGAGGAGAAAGTAATAGCAAGGGATTTTAATTTTTATATCTATATTGGAGTATCAATACAAAATTATTTAATTGAGAAATGAATCGTCTCAGTAATATGCACAATGATCTATTCAATATGGAAAGTCATTATACCAAAAGAATATGCTGAAATAGCGCAAAGATGTATGAGAATCTTAGAAAAACATCCAGTTATATATATATATATATATATATATATATATATATATATATATATATATATATATATATATATGTATATATATATATATATATATATATATATATATATGCATACATATATTATTTCAACGACTTTTAAGCACTAAAAAGAACGTTTGAGTGCTTGAAAGGCGATGAACGATATATATATATATATATATATATATATATATATATATATATATATATATATATATATATGTGTGTGTGTGTGTGTGTGTGTGTGTGTATGTATATATAAATATTCTAGGCTTTTACATTGAACTTGACACTGGTCCAGAAATAATGCGCCAGTATTGTGTATCACTAATTCTGAAGTAGTTCTGGTATTATCAAATAGATATACAAACCAGTATCAGTAACAGCCTACATTAGAAAACTTATTAAATATATTGGTAAAAAATAATTTTGAATAAAGGAACAACTATAAGCACTAGTTTAGGGAGAGTTAATTTCTATTAAATGGGTATTGATATTTATGATGATTGAAAGACCCGTAGAGTTTTCCTCCTTAAATATGCTACTAACATCCAATGTGAAATGGGAAATATATATGAAGAAATGTTGCTAAATTTCTGTTTATGGCTGCGGGAGAGATGAATGCGCATTGAAAATGGGGTTACTGGTAAGAGCCAGTGAAGCAAAGTATTATTGCCAATGACTAAAGGAGAAAGCGAAACGTTTATGTATGTTTATGTACGTTTATGGAAGTAGGATGAAGATAGATGATGAAACTCCAAAATAAACTTATTGTGAACAACTGCATTTAGCGTTTTTGGCCCAAATGTTTAAATAAGCAATAGTAAAATCAACATAATTGTATAATGTTAAAAGTTTATTTTGAAAGATTTTATCAGATAAAAAAAAGAAGTTAAGTAATGTGAGTTGTTTCTTCAATATTAGACGGTTTTCAATAACTGGAGATGCTTCCATAAAAAAAAAAAATACACATACAACACTCACTGGAATATTTACCAACTTTTAAATCGTGCATTATACCCTTGTACTATAGAACTGACTTCATAGAATTCACCAAATACCCCAAGACCATGCTTGTACCTCCATCTACTTGGAGGCATAAAGGCCCTTTATCCAAGGTTCCCGGTATCTTTCAATCACTGTTTCTCTTGGTAAATTGACGCTTCCGTGATACCAAGGTCTTACTTTCCCAATAGATCTCTCACACCATCTACCTTACCTCTTCTTAGCCATTGTAAATTGCACGGTCTTTTCTTTAACTTGATGTTTTCCATTAATGATTAAACCATAGTCCAAACCACCTTGAAAATATCCTCGAAATAATCAGATATATCGTTACACCAATGGTAACTTTATTTATTTTATTAATTCAACGTATCCCCTAAATTTTCACTTGGTCAATTCTTCTTATATAACACATACTTTGCAAAAACATGATTTAACCATTTGACCCTTTGTCTTTCATTCGCTTTCAACATTCCCAATTTAGTTCCCTAAAGGAGAGTTGCCTCAATAATCCCTTGTGCATTGTTTTGTCTTCCACAGACATTTCCTCTCTCTCTCTCTCTCTCTCTCTCTCTCTCTCTCTCTCTCTCTCTCTCTCTCTCTCTCTCTCTCTCTCTCTCTATCATATATATATATATATATATGTATATATATATATATATATATATATATATATATATATATATATATATATGTATATATACATTTATATTATTATTATAATTATTATTATTATTATTATTATTATTATTACTAGCCAAGCTATAACCCGAGTTGGAAAAGCAAGATGCTATAAGCCCAAGGGTTTCAACAGGGAAAAATAGCCCAGTGAGCAAAGGAGACAAGGAAATTAATAAACAATATAAGAAGTACTGTAATGAAAAATCAAAATAATATATATATATATATATATATATATATATGCGTATATATATATATATATATATATATATATATATTGCGTATATATATATATATATATATATATATATATATATATATTATATATATATATACACTGTAAATTCCGGCTACGCTTAACGACAAGACATATAACCATTAGTCTCTCCCCGTCCCTCTTGGGGCGAGTAGTCATACCCTGGGGAGAGAGGTTGTACTTACGAAAGGGAGATGGGGGTGGGAAGGGTTGAGTCTGTGGGTGCATATTCTTTGCAAATATTTAGCTGTCTTTTTTGACGGGTTGCGTACACTAGAGTATATATATATATATATATATATATATATATATATATATATATATGTGTGTGTGTGTGTGTGTGTGTGTGTGTGCATTAACGGGTTCCAACCTATAATGGTGATATCTCTGACTTCTAGCCTTTCAAGTTTTTTATTCATACTTTCTATGAAAATACACACCCTAACTACGAATATATTTTTGCAGTCGTAGATTTGTATGTATTTGACGGTGACCCAGTCAGCCTTGTAATCAGCAAGCACTGCATTTCTTTTATTTTTGGGCATCCCCTTCCTTGGCTAATTTTAATCATATTACCAGACGCTCTGCTCCTCCCCACTGAACGACGTTTATCATGATAGTTACGATCACAAAGGAATATGTTCCATTGTATTAGGGTGAAAGGGATGACCCTAATTATTGCATTAATTATTACCGTCTTCTTATTACTAAAAACAACTTTAAGCATGGGTCTTGAACAGTTATCTCTAAGAGCAAGGCCTTCAAATGCATTTAGTTTTACTCAAGAAATTTTAAGTGTAGGACCCAATTATCCATCTGTAAGAACAATAAGATCGACTGTGTTTAGTTTTATTGAAGATTCATCAATCTTTATGATTGATACAACGTAGTCAATTGTCTGCAGTTTGTTAGACCAACCTAACTTCATTGTTTGACGACCCTATAACACTAATTACTAATAAAGAGCATAAACTTTTTATACCTTATGGAATCGATCTTCAAGTAGGGATATCATCCATTCCTCCCTAAGAACACTATAATGGGTATGTTCTAACAAAATTATCTGAAATTGATTTGTATTGCCGATAACTCCGTTTGTGTACAGTACCTGTCACCTTAATAAACAAACTGATAATAACCATCGCCATTGGAGAGTAGAAGTTCTCAGCAATTCAAGATAAATCTGGGATTTAATATGTTTACCATAACTTATAAAAGCTTTTTTTTGAAGCCGCAGAATTTCACTAACCATAGAAAATAGATATGGCTGTTCTCTCCGTGCTCAACTGTTTATATTTTGCACACATAAATGTTCACCCACACCAAAGTTTAAAAGACGTTTGAACTGCTGTTATAAGAATGCTTATTATGAGATAAAGTCATTAGAGAGAAGGAATAATAATAATAATAATAATAATAATAATAATAATAATAATAATATAGTAGTAGTAGTAGTAGTAGTAGTAGTAGTAGTAGTAGTAGTAGTAGTAGTAGTAGTAGTAGTAGTTTTGAGATCAGATTGAATCTCAAATAAAGTCTTTCTTCCCTAATTTTTCAGTGAAAAGGTCATGCTATATATTACGTTCTTGAACTTTGAATAATTCTAAGGTCCATTGATTAACCATTGTTTGGCGTCACAGCAGGCAAGGTGAACGATACATCCTGATTTCACAATAATATACAACTGCACGGTGGAGGACTATATATTGTCGATTATAACAATAAACTTGTTATTGAAAATCTATATCCGTGTATATAGATGTTTTCGTATTTGTATGGAGAAATGTTTGTTGTTGATTCATGTATGCCCACACATAATCGTACGTAATCGTTTATATTGTAGGAACTTGATAACTCATAACATTCTAAACATTGATTTCATTAACGACATATACATTTTCGAACATACGCTGTAATCATTATCAAATACAAACTTATGGTAAAAATAAGTGTCCAATTTAGCGAGTAAAAGTAAAAGATTATGCTGGCAGCCATTAAACAAATTGACTCTCCTATGAAAACCCTTTCTTTACAGCATTCTCATCACATGGAATGTATTCACCCAACAGGCACCGCCAAAGATCAGAGAGTGGGAATTTAGTGGAAACAGTATCCAAACTTAGCCCCAATAAAGTTATCAAAACCAAAGCATAAATTCCCATTCTGAAATCTTGACTACAATATGTCATTCTTTTCGTTAAGAAAAAGTAATCCAACAGCCCTGGAAAGGTTCGTCAACGACGGTACATGGTATTCAGCTTCAGTGATTTCCCATAGCTATATAAAGGTAACGTGAAAGTGAAATAAAAATGGCTAAAGCAAAATAATGAAAAAAAAAAAAAAACCATATCCAAACACGAATCCAGTATTTCCCGATTATTTCAGCGAAGCCGCTGGCACACACGGCATGAAATAGGGAACCGGAATTATTGATAGATTTTACTCCGTTTTTAACAGTTTAATTACAGGAAAGTATTTCACAGACAGGGGCACGATTATTGTATTTAATAAAGACTTGATGTAAAGATTCACGGGAACTTTGAATGTCACAAAACATTAACTTGAATTAAGAACATAATTCTAGATATGTGCACTATTTGGTTACATAGATAATTTTACAATGTTTCTCTTGTCATATTAATAGATTGTATTTAATAATCAGCACATTGTATGTCTGGATTGCATATAACGTCAATGAAGCTAGAGTTTTCAATATAATGGGCTAAAATCCTCTTACAAATATTTACGTACAGCACACACGCGCATATATATATATATATATATATATATATATATATATATATATATATATATATATATATATATATATAGATTTATATATACTTTGTGTGTATATTTACAATTCAAACATAGCAGGGTTGCTAATGAATCAGTATGCATTACCATATGAAAATGCAAAGCATTAATCATTTTCCATTCGGAAAAGTAACCAAAAAATACAAGAGTATTTTGAGAGAGTTACCTTATATTATTCACGGATCTTTTCCTCGATAGATTTCGAGCGTTTCTTCACTCCCAGCCCTCCTTCCACTTACCAAAGCACCCATAGGTCTGCCTCTTTCCGTATGTGCGGTTGCGCGACCTCTTGTTTCACTACTCATTGTTCCCAACTGTGAACACCTTCGTAGCAGATGGCAATGCGATCCTTGATATCCATTCATTATGATATCGGTCAATCCTACAAATTCACGAAAATTCCCGTCGGTTGGACAGTGCTATTATTGCACCCCACGCAGCGACCTGTAGGCATCACTATGAGTCTTTGCAGTGTTACTTTGGCTCTAAGCTATTCTTGAAGTTTACTTTTATAGGGTCTTTACAGTGTCACTTCCCCCTTTAGTTTTGTCTATTTTAAATTTACAGGTTAGTACCTTACCTCTACTCCCGCCTTGCTGTCCAACCTCTTAACATTCATTTCGTAGTGCAACTTCTAGGTTTCCTCCATTGGTACTTTGGCGCTGAATGGTCTCCCTGTTCTCAACACTGGGCCATATATATGACTCAAATTCATAAATATCCCCCCAAAAACACATTGATAATTTTGATAGTTCTATTTTATGAAATCTTCTTATGCCAGTTTTGGATAAGCTGCCATCACTAGGGACGTATTCTTCACACATGTAAAATCCGTTTCATTTCTACATTTTGATGTTTTCTTTGTCATTGTTACAGCAGCCAAATAATGTTTATTTAATGAACAGTCAAGTATAACACCTTTACCTTCAATTTCTGAAGAAAATTTTCCTATAAGATTTATATGAATATGTAGAACGATTATTGCATTTAGTAAATATAAGCTAAGAACATAATATATATGTTTACATGACTGCATAATTGATTATTCAGTGAACACTAAATATCAGGATAACATACATTAAACCTATATAGATGAGCTACTGAGTATACAGAGTTCTTTCCAGTTTAGGTATTATATTTATTTTCCCATTCTTTATTTCTTATTAACCTTTGTAACATAACTTTGAATAAAAGAAAAAAAAACCTTTAACCAAAAATTATTGATGAATTTTGACGTTCCATGCTAATGTTTAAAAAAATGTAAGTATATGTTTTAGATGAGGCTAATGTGTTCTTTGTCATGATCGATACTTTTTGTTTACCGGAAACCTTTCAAATAAATTAATTTTAGATTCACTAGACACATAGCTGTGGACTTTAAACGCATATTTAATGTATAGTCAAAAATAAAAACTGGAATTACTATCTCTTGAAAAGGTTGAGCTTTTTAGAGAAAATCGTTACCACGTTAATTTAACCAATAGCAACATCTCGGAAAAATGTGTGTGAAAGAACTTGTTCGCAATATGGTGCTTTATTTGTAAACTCGACTTACACTGTGATTTATCCCCTAATCTAACAGGAAGCTTTTCGATATTCTTTATTCTATATTTTGAAGGTTCGCTGAAGAAAATCAATGAGAAGATCTGCTTGATTGTAACGTATCAGCACACTATGCCATAGGTTTTATTCGTGAAAAAAAAATACATAATATATAAGAATTGCTTCAGATACTTTGGAATTACAGTATGGAACAGCCAGAAATAAAATTGAATAACTCGCTATCAAAATTGAATAACTCGCTATAAAAAAAAAAAAAAGTAATTTAGTTGCTAAGGCGACGAGTACATACTTTTGTCTCATTCCCTATTCATTTATAGTAATACTAACCTTTGTTAGTATTATGGGTCAGTTGATACTTCAAATTCTGCAATGATGTAATTATTAAACGTTATAAACAATAGTATGTTTTGTTTGAAATATGGCCTCATTTTTTAACATTTTCTGATGAAGTTAAAGCATTAACATTTTTACTTTTAATTCAATCCTGATTAAAATTGTCATTTTTTTCCCATCAAATTACTTCCTTAGATATCTTTAGCCCGCTTGAATATTTAGCCTTTGCTTTTCTTCATTTAATTAATTGTTTCTATATTGTACAATGAAAAAAGATCTCTTTCGTTATTAACTATCTAATCTTAAATGGGGATATCAATTCATTCTTTAGCATTATATCATGAAAAACTCTAGATTTACGCTTAAAACTGTTCTATCTTAGCATGATTATTGTGATATATATAACCTAGTAATTAATCACTAATGCCAAATGTCTTCTAAACTTTTATCAAACGTGATTCATTTGTGCTTGAGAGTGGGTGGGGTGGGGAATCATGTTTACATTTACAATCCCTCGACTGTTACTCAAAGCGTGTTATCTATATTGTTTTCACTATCACAATAAAGTAGTTAATAGATCATCATGTTAAATTCAGAATTATTTCAGAGTTTTATGACTTCATGGTCACAAATTCACTAAACAGCTTAATATATTTGAAAGTTATGCTCAAACATAAAATAATTTATTATTGAATTTGATAAAATGTGCATTTTGTTTTATAGTAAATTGATTTAATTAAATTCATATAAAAATGATAACGAATACGAAAGTTTTCAGAAGGCTGCATTTAGTGGTCATGAAAATGAAAAGGAATTTTTGCATCGTTTAATAGGCAGAGCCTTTTGCCATTTGTGCCAACTATGCGAAAAATATTTCTCGGAGGATAACCTGCCTTGAGTTGACGTCTGACTGGTTTCACTGTCTTTACCATGGGAATTTATAGCCATAATCCGGCGATTTATCGTCTCTTTTATGGCATGAAATTTTCCTCAGCTCTTTGCAATTCTCTCCCTCGAAATATTCCTGCTGAATCAGTCAATTGTTTCGTATGTGGCGTGAATAAAGAAGGTTTTCAATATTCAATTTATTCCATAAAAATGTTACATTTTCTGAGCGCTGGGTTCGGGCGGAATATATGGCATGAAAGTATAATTCAAACCGAAATAGAATTGAAACAAAAATATGATCTTTACCGAAATAAAAAGAAGGATGATAGTAGAATTTTGATAAATGAAACAATTGAGTAATGGATAATAGATACTGGATCATCATTCATTATTACGTATCATCATATAAATGAAAGATATTCTTTACTCGTAAATCTATTGTGATCAATGGCTGCTAGTACTGTTTAATATTTAGGTGTAAAGTTTTTTTTAATTCCTATTTCCGTCGTATGTGATTCATATAACATGTTCTCTTTATAGAGCCACTTCCTTAATTGCTTGTGGCTACCGGTTACATTAAAAATAACATTTGTATTGAATAGAGATAGTAATATTAACCGAAAGTTTTATCTGTCACAAAGTCCTTTGTGACCTTTTGTGATTCCATTTTCAGCACTGCCAAACTTCTAAGTAAAAAAAAATAAAAATCGTGTTGTTCTACCAAAAGAAAATTAACTAGAAATAAAGACTCCCATACAAAATATGTGGTATAAGTACTGGAAGTATTCTAAAATTGCCTTCGATGAAACTTAATAGTTAAATTTTGCATATGTAAAAGAATTTTCATTTAATTTCCTTTTTATAAAATAGCACTTATTCAAGACTGAATTTGCGCTTCTTTCCACAGAAATTTACAGTATTTCACAGAAAAATCGAAAGTACTTAATACAAACATCCTACATTATACCCTGATAATGGCTGTTTATATATTGCAAGCGACTTTCAGGCTTTCGAAACTGCAAATTCTATTTGGATTCCTACCCACAGAATGTTTTCACTCATAATTATGATGAAAGTAATGGACTTTTTGATCCCTTATTGGATCACTTAATAGTTTTATGATGACCAGTGCTGAAGATATTTTGCCACCATAAAATTCCGATAGTCAAATGGAAAATTGCTCTACATAAATGCGAATCTTCATATTAATGCAGCCATCTCCTTTTCTCAGAAGGTAATGATTAAAAATGCCACATTACTGATAAAAGTTTATTAAATTATACCATCTACTTTCTACCGTTTATTAATGATTCGATTTTCGGTTCTAAATAAAATCCATGAATGCTTTTCTATTTTTGAAAGCTGTTAATTTCGGAAAACACACAAAAATTAATGAGACACACTAACATGCTTCAAAATTAACTGATGAAGAAGGAAAATCGATGTATTATTTTCTGTTAGAATAACAACAAAAGGCCAAACCTCCTCATCGAATAAAATTTCACGTCTTTCCTCCTACACTTAATAAATGTTCATTTGACACTTGTCTATTGTAGTTTTACCAAATGTATCATTAATAAGAATAAACGCTGGCAATTAGCAATACAACACAAGGAACTGCAAGAGTTTTTTTTATTTTTGATATAAAGAATTTGAATATTATAATTATATACATTAAAATCATTACATGATATATAGCCTCCTACCATGGCAGCTGTGCCTTTGAGAAGCGTTATTAAACATTGTTGGCTTGTACCAGCTTTTGAGTTATGTTAAATCAATTCTCCGGCTGTATGCGAGTTTCTCTATACAACTACTGAACTTTAAAATATAGACCATAAAAAAACCCTTGACTAAAAAAGATATTTTGAAACTATCAGCCACCTTTATGTCTGTGGCTTTGATCTCTTAGTGTTTCTGAATATACTGTAGATAAGAAAATCTGTATTCAGAAAGAGGCACCAAAACTTACAGGATCCAGTTTCGCTTTAGTTTCCATTTTATAAAGGTTCTGTTTTTGTCTAAAAACGTGAATACTATCTGTCTAGAATTTTGTTATAGGTAATAGGTTGGCCAAGGCACCAGCCACCCGTTGAGATACTATCACTAGAGAGTTATTGGGTCCTTTGACTGGCCAGACAATACTACATTGGATCCCTCTCTTTAGTTACGGCTCATTTCATCTTTGCCGACACATACACAGAATAGTCTGGCCTATTTTTTACTCCTTCTCTTTCTCATACACTTGACAACACTGAAATTGCCAAGTAATTCCTGTTCTCTCAAGAGGCTAAGTACTGCACTGTAACTGTTCAGTGGCTACTTTCCTCTTGGTAAGGTTAGAAGAGTCTCTCTATCTATGGTAAGCAGCTCTTCAAGGAGAAGGACATTCTAAAATCAAACCATTGTTCTCTAGTTTTGAGTAGTGTCACATCCTCTGTACAGGGCCTTCCACTGTCTTGGGTTAAAGATCTCTTGCTTGAGGGTACACTTGAGCACACTGTTCTATCGTGTTTCTCTTCCTCTCGTTATTTTGAAGTTTTCATCCTCTAGTTTTTCCAATTTTTTTTAGTTTATATATGAAACATTTATTGTAATGTTTTTATTGTTCTTATCTCCTTTCCTCACTGTGTTATTTTCGTTTTTGAGGCCCTTGGGCTTATAGCATCCCGCTTTTCAAACTAGGGCTGTAGCTTATCAACTGAACAATCCCAATTCCACAAACTGTTTTCAATCATGAACGCAAGCTCGTTCAGGGTACCTGTAAGAAGAAACCCATTAAACACGAGCAAATGAAAGAGAATCTTTTAAGCACCCAACTTTTGGTATAAACCTTGCCAATTAATCTTAAAAGCCTCGATTAGGTATTCAGTGAACTTGCAGAATTTAAAATAACTTGATATTTCATATATCTTCATGAAATAATGATCTATTAAAAGATGATATTGTGAAGTAACACACATAATACTAAACATTAAACAACTACACTATTTATGACATACGTGATAGAAGCTTTTGGCATGATTTTATCTAATGTGAAGTACTTTTCATGAAGAACTAATCTACATGGCTGATGTTAGATGAAGTCTTTGAGATGAATATAGCCTGCAAAAGAAATTAAGTACTAATTCAATGTAATATTAAAGTACGGTTTTCTTTTTTTCAGGTACGACAAGAATAGAAAACTATCAAAGGAAGAAACAGCAGATCCCCTTCGAAGGTCTTCTGTTCCACGCCAATCTTGTAAGTACACAAAAATTCTTCCATTATTTGATTATTTCCGCTATTGCAACAAATTTGACATTTCCAAACATCTTCATAATGAAATGGGAGTTGAATAGTTGCATAAGTAACCAAAAATGTATACGTTACTATTAGGAAAATAATTACAATTACAATTTCATACACATATATACCTTATATATATATATATATATATATATATATATATATATATATATATATATATATATATATATATATATACTAATAAACAAACTGAAACTACAAGACACTTGCATAAATAATCAGACTAAAATTGAGTAAACACTTAAGGAAAGTAGAAGTATTACGTTAATGAAAAAAAAGGCTTGGGGGATGGAAGAAGGTGCCAACAGATATGTGGTTTAAAGGATGCTTTACAGTAAAATAATTTCACCAATAGAAATAATGAAATATGTGAGCCTGTACCAAACGTAACAGTATGATAAGCAAATAGAGCATTATCAGGCATGAATTGAGGCAAAGCAGCAGGATAAGCGAGCATAACAATTGATTTGATAATAGATGAAGAATAATTTATAGCAGTAAAATTCGCTGAACTTTACACAAGAAATATTTGTAAGACTCTTTTTACTAACAGCATGTAAAAACTGTGATTATTATGCCAGTTCACAAAAAGGAAGACATAAGACTTGAAAATTATCGCCCGATAAACTTACTCTCCATATATGAAATATGTACAAAGCTGATATTAGGACGAATATAAAGAAAGCTAGACTTTTGTCAATCAAGAGAACAGGCAGTATATAGAAGCGTGTATTCAATAATTGACCATATCCATGTAATTAACCAGATAGTGGAAAAGTCAATAAAAATGTCAAACCTCTAGGTATGGCATTTACAGACTATGATAAAGCTTTTTATTCTGTCAGAACTTCAGCAGTAAAGAAAGCCCTTCAAAGACAAGGAATAGATGAATCTTATGTTAGAACACTTGAAGATATTTAAACGGGTAGTACAGCAATCCTAAAACTACATATCGTGAGAAAATTCCAATTGAGAAAGAAGTTAGATAGGGAAACCCTATCTCACTCAAATTTTTCACAGCATTCCTAGAAGTTTTTAAGAATTTAGATTAGGAAAATGTTGGAATTGATATTGATAGTGAATACCTTAACAACTTAATATTTGTAGATGATACAGTTTTGTTTATTGAATCATGGGAGGAATTGCAAAAGATGATAGTAGATTTGAATAGAGAAAAGAGATATGTAGAATTGAAAATAAATATGAGTAAAACTAAACTAATGTTCAATGAAAATGCAGAGACAACAAATAAGAGTTATGGATGAACCTCTAGACATTGTTAATGAATATACGTACCTAGTACAGACAGTAAGTGTTTCCCCAGGACATGAGACCGAAATAAAAAGGATAGTCATAGGATGAAGAGTATTGGTAAACAAAATGAAAGTATGAAAAGTACAATGCCAGTTTTTCAGAAACTTGGAGCGTTACTAAAGTCATAGAACATAAGCTAGTTACAGCTCAAAGAGATATGGAGAGAATGATGAAAGGAATAACACTAAGAGACAGTAAAGAACAACATTAATACGAGAGGAAAATAAAGTAGAGGATATTATAACAACATGTAAGAAAAGAAATGGACGTGGACAGGACATATAATGGAAAGAACAGAAAATTATAGGATATTGAAAATAATAGAATGGGTCCCGAGAGATTTCAAAAGAAGCAGGGGAAGAAAGAAGAGACGATGGAGTGACGAACTAAGAAAATTTGCGAGTGTGGACTGGCACAGAAAGACCATGAAAAGACAGTGGTGGAAGGATATGTTTGAGGCCTTTGTCCTGCAGTGGACTAGTTTCGGATGATATATATATATATATATATATATATATATATATATATATATATATATATATACATATATATATATCCCATTTTTGAACGAAGGGAAGCTCTGTAGTGCTGAAATTTTTGCAGCAAGAAAACATTTATTTTAACGTTTAAAAATTTATATGAAAAAAAAACTTATTCCGTTTTTCGTCAAAGTAAAGCTCTGAAGTGCTGAAAATTTCGCAGCTAGAAAACGGTTTTATTTTGACAAATTTCTTTATGTTTTAGAATTTAGACCGCAGGCAGGCTTCGAAACAAATTGGAACAAATAGTTCTTTTGTTATTTATCACTATGTTGCTCGGAGTGCTTTCAAATTGGCAAATCGAGTTATATGTAACGAAGATAAAATCTGGTTAAGATTTCTTTCAATTCGAGAGAGAGAGAGAGAGAGAGAGAGAGAGAGAGAGAGAGAGAGAGAGAGAGAGAGAGAGAGATTCGGTATGCTGTTAGGGAGAGAATGTTTGTTAAAACACTAGAGTTATATATTCGAGGAACAAAATCTTTCACTTTCTACATTGAAAGAGGGAGAGAACTTCGTACGGTGACGATGAAGTATCTTGGGGGCGGGGGGGGGGGGGGGGGGGTTGATTAAACGTCCCCACTCCTTTATTTCCGTGCTTAATCATTCATAAACCTCATGTAAAACACTAACGAGGCAAAAAGGGTGAAATGTTCGGCATTTTATTTTATTCCCAAAAGTTACTTTATGACTAATTGAAGTCATTATACCTGGGCAATATTAATCAGGTTTGTGAGAGATTAACTTTACAGTATATAAACTGTAACAGCCCGTATTTATACAACTAGCAAATGTATGTTTGCCATTATCTTTCCATTTGTGGAATATACATTTGTTGATGTCAGAAATAGCGAGATTTAAAGCTTTTATGAGTTACAGATTAACCCTCTCTTTTGTTTCTATTACACTATTTATGCACATTGCGCATATATAAAAATCGCTTGAGGATTAATATATCTTCGAATTTTCATCGTTCCAGAGTTAAAGATTTTTATGATATAATACTATTAATAATCGTTCCCATTAGGTCTAGTACTGTTATTTATATGAAATAATTCAGCACAATGTTTTCATAATATGACTCGATTAGGGTTAATGT
This sequence comes from Palaemon carinicauda, assembly GCF_036898095.1. Classification (NCBI taxonomy): domain Eukaryota; kingdom Metazoa; phylum Arthropoda; class Malacostraca; order Decapoda; family Palaemonidae; genus Palaemon; species Palaemon carinicauda. The sequence continues at coordinate 157,195,376 of NC_090733.1, read as the reverse complement.
TTATAGTCAGATGATAATAAATTTTGCCTGCCAATATGCAATGATTCCTCTAAATTTTGTTTAAAAATGGCTGTTTTCACTTTCTTACTTTAAATATATCCAGTTCGTTTGATATAAATTTCATTATATGCTAAAATATCAGTAATATAGGATTCCAAAATAAAATCAGACATCCATATTGATATCATTATACTAATTAAAATTACAGGAAAGAGTGTTGGGGAAAAGGAACCGGGTTTTATACCATCAGCGGTATTAGTTAATTAGTTTTTGATCATCGTGAAATAAAATCTTGTGTGGATCGATTTATTTCAATATCTATCGAATTTTTCTGTTAAACAAATATTACAATAAAAAGGGTATTTTCAGATATTTATTAGTGAACAAAATTCGACAAATTTAGTTCTTTCGCCCGCTAGTAAATCGGAATTATGAAAATTTTCCGATTGCAGTGTGCAGAGATGGAAAAGAGAGATACCAGGTGCATGAGGCAACCAGTAAAATACTGCAATGCTCTAATTGCCGGACCATAAAAGAGTAAATCTCGTTTATCGCATGTAGTGATCACGTCTGTTTTCTGTGTACAACAGATATTCGATGTTGCAGGTAAAGCTATTATATTAATGACGAAACATTCAAATTTTAGATATTCATGCTGCCCACACAGGCAAATGCGCCGAAACTTTTTAATCTGTGTTTATATATATGTATACTAATATATATATATATATATATATATATATATATATATATATATAATATATGTATAATATATATATATATATATATATATATATATATATATATATATATATATATATATATATATATATATACACCAGAGGCAGCATTGCTTTTGGTGCATTGCCTTGGGAACAAAATTGGAGAATTACGTGAATCACAGCAGTATCATGTTATTTTATTATTATTATTATTATTATTATTATTATTATTATTATTATTATTAATATTATTAATATTTTTATTATTACTTTCTAAGCAACAACCCTAGTTGGAAAAAGTAGGATCCTATAAGACCAGGGGCTCCAACAGAGAAAATCGCCTATTGAGGACAGGAAACAAGGAAAAATAAAATATTTTAACAACGGTAACAACATTGAAATAAATATCTCCTACATAAACTATAAAAACTTTACCAAAACAAGAGGGAGAGAAATAAGATAGAAAAGTTTGCCCGATTGTACCCTCAAGCAAGAGAACTCTAACCCAAGACAATGGAAGACCATGGTACAGAGGCTATGGCACTGCCCAAGACTAGAGACCAATGGTTTGATTTTGGAGTGTTCTTCTCCTAGAAGAGCTGCTTACCATAGCTAAAGAGTCTCTTCTGCCCTTATTAGGAGACAAGTGGCCACTGAATAGTTAAAGTGCAGTAACCCCTTGGGTGAAGAAGAATTGTTTTGTAATCTCAGTGTTGTCAGGTGTATGCGGACAGAGGAGAATATGTAAAGAATAGGGCAGACTATTCGGTGTATTTGTAGGCAGAGGGACAGTGAACCGTAGCCAGAGAGAAGGATCCGTTGTAGTATTGTGTTGCCAGTCAAAGGACCCCTTAACACTCTAGTAGTACTATCTCAACTGGTGGTTGGTACCCTGGCCAACATACTACTTTCAAACGCTGTTTGAAACTTTAACAATGAATTGCATTACAGTTTTATGAGTATCATTCATAAAATTTTTTTTTTTTCTTCCAATGTCAGATTTCTGTTCGCGTACCACCTGGAAGGCCCTCGCGTACCACTAGTGGTACGCGTACCACAGGCTGGGAACCACTGCTATAGGTGATCCTAACATATAATGTGGCTTAACTTCTTTGCCGTTTAAATCTCTATTCCTTGCCCGGTTTCGATATTTTCCATTCCACGGACGTTTAGTGGATGTTGATTTGGACCCAAATCGAGCTACCAGCTTAAGACAAACACGAGTGAGTCGGGCGTCACTTGGAGACCTTTAAGAGCAGGTCCAAGGTCAAATTTGAGTACTTATCATTTTGCCTATTACACTTGTACTGTTTCACCATCCTGTTCCTCTAATGGTGTACTTTTTGTACTCGAAAGGTTTTTAAAACTTTTCTTCAGTTGAAGTTCACGGGTTTGGCACCCTTGTTGAGCGCTCTGTGCAACCATCGGAAACGGTGACCAACTAGAATAAAGATTCAATGTGTTTCACGTTCTGTCTATCATTTTGGGACAGGCTGACAAAGAAATAATCCTTCATTTGGCGTGACCTTGATTTTGCCACGTTCCACCAATCGACCTGCGACTGGCATCATAAGATATCCTCAGTATTGGCTTGTACAACGGTGCCATCTCTGTCGTGAGCGTCCAAGTCGTTTGGACTCCAAAATGTTTGAATACACCCACTCACATACTCATAACATCTCAGGCTCAACTTTTCTTTCGCCACACTCAAGAAGAAATTTCTGGATTTTAAAGCACGCTATTGCATACTTTTATGATGTGCGTGTGCCTTTTGAACGGTGTTGTACATTAGCTAATTAAAGTAATAAATACTCAAGTCGAAACATCAATATCATTCACTTACACATATGTAAAATTAATTGTAAAACGATAAGTTACGTATGGGGGTAACTTTAACATAAACGTACATTGTTGTTTTGTAGATTATTGTAGCCAATCAACACAGGAGAGTAGAAGAAAACTGTAGTTTACCAAAGGGGTGCCTCTTAAATTAGTTGGGCGCCATGTTGTGCATTCTAAATATTGTAACATAATTTTGAATCAGCTGTCATTTGACCATTGGCTGAATTTCCATACAACACAACTTTTTAACCATAAAGTAAACATTTCAAATCTCTTCCCCGACCATGTAACTGATTACTGTACTAACAAATATTGTATAGTCCCCTATGAGAGCGCATGCTCTTATCACAAACTGAAAAGTTTCAACCATTTATTTGATTAAGATATTGATGAAAATTCAAGTGCCTTGTGGTGATATATCATCTTTCCCACATTGAAACTTTTCTGAAAATCATTTTAAATGTTCTTTATATTCCCTTTTTCATTCTTCATAAATCTCTAAATCTCTTCAAAATATTTTCTCCCTTAAATCCGTTAGGTAACTTCTTAGATATGTTATCATTATCCATAAAAAGTTTGTATTTTGTTATTTCCCTGTGTTTATGGCATGACTAAAGGTAGGAATCAAAGATTTAAAATTCATTAGATTTGAAATTGAGATTTTTACTTGGAAGATTATATAACAAAATAAGATATATTTCTAGAGAGGAACCCATATAAACACTGGTAGTATGAATAAAATATGAAAGTATTTCAAATGGGGGTTTGACTAGGTTCAAATCTAGTTGTAATTTGAATTAAGAAAACGATGCACGCATTACAATTATTTGTTTAAGTTTGTCCACTGAAATAGGAGGTCTCCATTAATACAAGTGTATGTATATATGTGTATATATATATA